>NW_004444034.1:3045053-3046545 GCF_000243295.1 Trichechus manatus latirostris
TGTGGAGCTGCTTCCCGGTTTGGGCTGCCGTGCTGGTGGGATCCTGGGGCTTTTGTTCATTTGTTTGTTTTGAATTGCTTGTTTGTTTTCTTTTCCGTTTCTTCAGTCAGGAGACCTTTCTGGCCAGGCTGAGCTGTGTGGCAGGGAGACACCCCTTCGGCTTCCACAGACGTGCAGAGGGATCCCTGAGAGCATTTCTTTTTACGTTGGTTTTTTTTTTTCTTTATTGTTTCTTTGGGGGCCTTTCTTGTTTTCTCTTTTTTCTTTTAATTTCTTTTGTTTTCTTTTTCCTCTATTCCCCTTTTTCTCTTTCTTCATTGCTCAGTTTCTCACCTCTCTATATCTTCCTTCTCTTTCTGTTCCCTGAATACCTGGCATCGTATACCTCTATGCCTTCTAGCCAGGCTGTACTGCAACACCTGAGAGCAACTTCCCCAGACCTCATAGTTGCACTGGTGGGATCCCTGGGAACTTTGCGGTTCTTTAATCTTTCTGATTCATATTTATTCATTCTTTTCTTTTCTTCTGCCTCCCCCTCCTGTTTTTCTCCATTTCATAGTCTCTCATCTCTCCACTCCAACGGCAAGCTCCCCTAGCATTCTTTTTTGTTTGTTTGTATGTTTTTCCTCCTGTTCCTCTCTCCTCTCTCCCATATCCATCTTAGCTCCACACATAACAATCTCCCCGCTGCATCCGGCCTACCTGCACCGTGCGCTTGACATCAGACCATCAAGCAGCACAGGCATGGCCTACTAGAACCTTCCCTGCACTGATTACCGACCAGCTCTGGTGGCTGTAGTAAGTGCCACAAACAACCTCTCCCAGTAACTCCTCTTCAGCTAGACCTGCCCTGCTGTAACATATCTGAGTGACTGACCCTGCCAGTTGAAGAAGGAGGTAAAAAGTATTGTGCCCAAAGACGAGCAAACAACAAAGAACACACAGTCTGCCTGCTCAGACATAGTCAAGTTTTTTTATTAAAAAGGGACAAAACAAACAAATCTACAATCAATAAACAAAAAAATAACTACTGAATGCCCTGAGGACAGCAGACAATAACAAAACCGTTACAAAAACAGGACAGGATGGTTCCTGTACGCATCCAAAATAAAACACCAGATGACTCTCCTCTGGAAGAAAATGCACTAGAACTATGTGATAGGGAATTCAAATCTCTAACACTCACAATTCTCCAAGAACTGAGGCAAAAAGCTGACAAACATGAGGAAAAAATAGACAAATTTCTGGAAAATACGGACAGAAAATTGGAAGAATTCAGGAAAATAATGCGGGAACAAAATGCCAAAATAAATTCACAACTAGAAATTATACAAAGACAACGATTAGAAATCCAAAAGATAAATAACAAGATTTCAGAAATGGACGGTGTCATAGAAGGGCTGAGAAGCAGATTTGAAACGTTGGAAGACAGGATAAGTAGCATTGAAGACAAACACTTGGATACAACTCTGTTTGAGGAAAACTCAGAAAA
>NW_004444034.1:3052084-3094109 GCF_000243295.1 Trichechus manatus latirostris
GTGTATCTTTCGCTATGTGTATTTTCACCAAAAAAAAAAGAGGTTGAGAAGTTAGAGGGTTGATATGTTGTGGGGTTGTTAACCAATGTTATAAAACAACATGTGTACTTCTGTTTCATGAGAAACTATTTGTTCTGTAAGCCTTCACCTGAAGTACAATAAAAAAAAATGAAATATAAAAAAAATAATAATAAAATGAATGCACAGAACCAGGTTGATATTAAGGGATGCTAAAAATTAGCCAAATTGCTTTAAATTTATATTGATTATGTTGCTTTTCTGAAAACAATAGAGATCTTAATTTTCCCATTATTCTTAACATGATCGCATATGTATTTTATATCATGCAATTAGACAATTTTAAATATGCTATTATTTGGGACTAAACTGGCATGATTTAAATAGAGTTTATAAAGTTTTAGAGAAGATCGTATTTAAGTCCCAGGCATATCCTACTTTAGTTTTAAAATCAAGTAGTGGTTTGAGCTAACACAACTGTCAATAAACCATTTAAATGGGGAGTTTTGGGAGTATACAACACAGTTCGAAAAGTCTGTGTAGAAGAAGCAATCTTGCTCATGTAGCATAACATAAGGAAACAAAAGTTCAAACAAACTCTGCTGTATGCTAATTGTTCCCACACTCAGTATTAAGTGACAGAGATTGATTTCTGAATGTTGAGGTCAACGTGATTTTATAGTTGGTTTGAATTCTAGCAAATAAGGGAAAACAGAATGCTGTACATACATATATTTCAAATCTCAAAGTAAAAACATGGACTGAATTTAAGGTGAATCTAATGCACCAAGGAGAAACTCAACAATAATTCCATAAGCTTTCACAGATTCTCATAGTGGCTTATCAAATGTTTTTGATGACTGCCCTTAAGAAGAAATACAGTTTATATGGCAATCAGAACATTCCTTTTGTTGTTACCCTATTCATGTTCCATTCTATTCCATTCAATTCCATCTAAGAAAATACTGGTTGTGATACATTAAACTTATTTCAAAATTCAGTAAGGGATTACAAACCACAATATTTTAAAAGCTATTTTACTGAAAGATTATTCAAGGAGAAATCCAAAAGCTAAAATATGCAGATCTGTGTTCTATGATGCAAAAAAGACTTGTTAGGCTTCTCTAACACTAACGAAATTGGTCCTATCTCAGGAAAAAATAACATTGTTTTCTTGGTAGTACTATGGTTCATTTTATGATTAGTTTTTTAATTGCCTGAAAAAATCTATCATATTAGGATAAAAAATTATTCCAGACAAGACCTCAATAAGCTATAGAAGTAAACTCTCTAACCCACAGTAATTTATTCTTCTGTTAAACTTTGCCATTTCAATTCAAATCACTATGACCAAAATAAAGAGATGAAAACCTCTAAGTCAAAAAATTTTAAAATTGGAAATGCTATGCTAGAGAGCAGAACACAGGGAAAGATCTCAATGGGTCTCTTCCAACAGAATTAGTTTCCCAAGCAAAACATAAAATAAGCTTCCTAGACAATATGTTTGCAAAAACCATGATATGTAATGACATGGATAAGGTTGTTTAAACTATGGTAAAACTTACATTTAATGGCAAAACGGTATTCAGGTAGTAGGGGGTTTTTTGTTTTGTTTTTCCCTTTCTCCCACTTATCTCAAATGAAATTTTCTTAAAAAAAAAAATAACCTGGAATTATAAAGATGCGTTTTTTAAAGATTATGACAAAGGTTCTGAAAAAATTACATCTATTTTCCTTCATTTTTTAAGGAGCATTTTACCATGCATTAGAGACACTTGGAGTTAGCTAAAGCTAATGCAGAACTTATAAGTGAGTTAGTTATGATTAATTTCATCAGCAAATGATCAGATTGGATTATCTACTCAGTTTAGCTATGTATACCAAAAACAAAAAAAAACGCAACCATTGTCGTTGCGTTGATTCAGATTCATAGCAACCCTATAGGACAAAGCAACCCCTATATGGCCCCATGGGGTTTCCAAGGTTGTCATTTTTACAGAAGCAGACTGCCACATCTTTCTCCCATGGAGTGGCTGGTGTGTTCCAACAGCCAGCCTTTCAGTTAGCAGCCAAGCCCTTAAGCACTGCGCGACCAGGGCTCCTTATACCAAAAAACCAAAACCAAACCCATTGCCAATGAGTTGATTCTGACTCATAGAAACACCCCCTAAGGTTTTCAGGGAGCAGCTGGTGGGTTCAAACTGCCAACCTTTTGGTTAGCAGTCAAGCTCTTAACCACTGCACCACCAAGGCTCCACAGATACTCTAAACCAAAAAAAACCCAAGCCCGTTGACATCCAGTCAATTCCAACTCATAGCAACCCTATAGGACAGCTTAGAACTGCCCCATAGGGTTTCCAAGGAGCGGCTGGTGGATTTGAACTGCCCACCTTTTGGTTAGCAGCAGTAGCTTTTAACTATTGTGCCACCAGAACTCTGCAGACACTCTAGATACAATCAAATGTTTCTTAAGAACAGATCTAATACACGGAAGAAAGATACTTGGCAATTACGTTTATGGTCTGACTAAGGGAGAATTGCATGTCCAGCTCATAAAATCTGACTTAAGCCTAAATTCACTGTATATACAAAAAATATCAAAGTCCTTGGTAGGATTGAAAAAGTCATAGATCTCTGTTGAAGACAAAAGCAGCTCACGGTGTAAGGAGGATGTAATACAGAGAAAATGTTCTGTAATGAGTTACTGCCCACTTTTGTACTTAACTTTAGCTATTAAATTTAATGATTTTGTCTCGGTCGGTCACCTTTTGCCACACACTAGAGATACTTCTCCCTGCACACTTTCTATTTAGTGGAAAGATCCATGTTAGGCTAAGTAGAAAGGGCTCCATAGTCCCGTTTCATTCACTCATCCAACAAATATTTCTGGATGCCAGGTACAGTTCCAGGTTTACTAAACAAGACAAAGTTCCTGTCCTCATGGAGATTAGGGAAACTAGATGACAGAAAAATAAGCAAATAATTATATGATACCAGGTAGTGTTGTGAAAGAATGCTAAATAAGTGTAAAAGGAGAGAAAGAGTGTAAAGAGGAGAGTAGAAACTAGTAGATGGTAAGGCAGGGGATGGTGATATTTGAGCTGAGATCTGAATAAAATGAGGACACAAAGCATGTGAGGATTTGAAGAAAGAGAGATGTAGTAGGAGGAAAAATGCGAAGCCTGAACTAAGAAACTAACTTGGTTGTTTGAATGCCCTTTTCCTAGCAAGTTCTCTCACCCTCCAACCCCGAACAAAGTCGCTACTGAGGGACAGGATACTCTCACAAAACCCAAAATTCCTGAACTAAATCAACTGAATTATAGTACTTGTGTCTCTACATCAAGCTGGGAGTTTTAAGGCTAAGCATTTGACACAAGATGGACCAATGAAGCTCCTTCTCTGGGATTTTGGAACATGTGACTCTGGGGTTAAACTCAGTCCTACACCAGTGGTGAGGGTGTACACAGAATGTGAAACTCAGAATCAAACAGAGAGAATATTTTCCACCACATGGAGAAATCCACACGCAGCTGAAGAGAGCAAGCCTGGCTCAAAAAGCAAAGAAGCAAAGTAACTGTATGAGAAATAATTGTCAGCAAGATAATGTTAGAAAAGCATGTGTAAATTTATCGTTAAAAAATGTTATACATCCCTGGTGCACAGAACTTTAGTGTATAATAAATATCTACATTTTTTATACACACACATCTGTACCCAATTCTGAACTTCCAGTATCCAAGCACATACCGGGCATGTCAAAAGTTTAGAGGAACATAATTTTACTATTTTAATGAATTTGACAAAGTGGCTTTATTGAAGTATATACAAATATTTGACAGTGAACCACACAGGCCTCCAAATTTTCTGTGTTGAAACAGAAATGCATCAATACTATAACCTTGAAAATAGTAAAAATAAAAAAAAAGTAGGACTTTGAAATATTGTTCATTTTATATCACTTTATAAGCTAATTTTTGCCTCAACTAAGGAAATTATTTTTAATACACTTGATAATATTTACAAGATGTTACTATATAGTATAAGTATTCTACTTGATTCCTCTTTCAAGATAAATGAAGTGTTCGTGTCAGGACTAATTTCAAAATATCTAAATACCTACAAAACTTATTGGCCAACACACAGTTAATGTTTATGAAATTCATATTATCCAAAGAATGGTTTATGTTTAATAGATGTATAAGTCCTAATGTGTAAAATAAAAAAAGAAGCTTAACAGACTAACTTCTTTTATATAAATTATCCAGTGTTTTTTACATAACGAGAAATTGTCTGTAACCCATTAAAAAAAAAACAAACCAAAGACCAAACCCATTGTTGTCAAGTCGATTCCAACTCATAGCAACCCTACAGGAGGGGGTAGAATTGTCCCATAGGGTTTCCAAGGAGCAGCTGGTGGATTTGAAATGCTGACCTTCTTGGTTAGCAATCAAGCTCTTAACCACTGCACCACTAGGGCTTAACTGGTTTTAATGTTCCATGTACAGCCAAAAAGTTCTCTTTAAAATTCAGTACACAGCAGTATCCCAGCTAAACTGTATATAATTCTGAGTCATGATTTATGCCATTATAAATGAGAGTTAAAATAATTCTAGCACAGTTACAACACCCAGAAATGCCAACCGTTCTAGAAATTTAACGTGATTACTCTGACAGCATCTTCACTGGTCAGCTGCATGTAACCTGTTTCAGGTAATTAGTCCCTTAGTCACCCTATCGGATTTTACAGAGATACGGCCAACATATATGGCAATAATAACTCAGACTGACAAAGATGTAATATGATCTCATGCATATTATTATAAAATTTAAATGTTCAATTTGCAAAAAACATGATAAGCCAGGACAGACACTAATTAGGTTTTGCTTCAAACTCTTCACCTCTTATTCAAATGTAATGACAAGCACTTTGGCATTGAGGCAGAATAAGTCATTAGTTTTTCTGCAAGCACCATATGGGTTTGGAAATCTCAAAAGAGAAAGAAATGGTTAGGAGTACATCTCTATAGTCACATGTATTTTGAGAAACATTATACTGCAATGTTTCTGGAGATAAAATTCAAGAGGTCAACTAATGAAATAAAAATAAATGAATTTATAATGCATAATTGAAGTCAAAACACATCAAATGACTTTGAGAGCTGGAGGCTGTATTTTCCTAATGTGACATTTTCAAACAACCTAGCATATTAGCAATATGTAACAAAAGAGGAAACTGAATAAACTATAGAATTACACCCATTCATATTTTCTCATAAACAACAACAACAAAAAACCACTGCTGTTGGGTCAATACTGACTCATATCAACCCTATATGGCAGAGTACAACTGCCCCACAGGTTTTCCAAGGAGGGGCTGATGGATTCAATCTGCCAACCTTTTGGTTATCAGCTGAGCTCTTAACCACTGTGCCACCAGGACTCCTTTCTTATTATAATCAAAACAAACAAACTTGTTGCTGTCGATTCTGAGGAAGTGTTAATTCAGGGTTGAACATACCTATATACTGTCTATACATGACATTTTATCAAACCAACGATTAGTGATTCTAGTTTTTCCACAAAGGACATTCTACCTCTAATTTGAGAGAACTATTATTAAATAAGGTTTCTTGATATATTTCAAAGCATATTCATATATTTCAAAATGTTTAAAAACTGTGATAAGGTACCAATATAAAGGCTAAAAGTCATGGGTACAGGCCATCATTAAAAAGTATTCTATTTCACTTTGTAAGTCTTAGCCTTAAAAAATCATAAAGGAACCTAGATTTTGTAGTGGAGGGCTTGTATTTTTAAAGTATTTAATAAAGTTAAATTTACATCATTTTACTGCATTTTCTGATCACAAGAAATGCCATATTAGGCTAAAAGATTTTACTCCAAACCAAAAATTTATATTGGTTGGATGGGTGCTTCTTATCAATGAAATAATTATCAGTGTTTTGTATTAAATAAATCTATGAGGGAAAATGATAAAATTCAATATACTTTAAGATAATTAATATCATACTCTAATGTCCTGTCACAAACTTACCTTGACTGAGCTTAACCTATACTTTTATTAATGTAGGCATATTATGAAGAATATAAGATACTCATTGTTGCTACAGGAGCTAAACAGTAACAACCAAACAAAAAGGTAAAGCAAACAAACAAGCAAAAATAACCAAAGAACAGATTCCCAAATTCTGGTTTCACAGTGCCCTTTGCTGTTATTGTTGTGTGCTGTTGAGGCCATTCAGACTCACAGCAACCCTACAGGACAGAACAGATACTGCCCTATAGTGTTTCCAAGGCTTCGGAGGCATGTTTAAGGTATGGCAGGTATGACATGTGCCCTGGGCGCCACTTGAAGGGGAGTGGGGACTGAACAGTTTCTATTAACCATCCCAGTTTCCATGGCCAGCTGTGAGAGATCATTCAGCAAGTTAAAACTAATACTTTTGTGTTTGATAGCCTTCATGGTTCAAGGCAGGCCGTGCGATCTTGCTCTGCTGAGTGTAGAAAGAGAAGAAACTGAAAAAAAAAAAATGACTTCAAGCACATCATAGACGAATTTTCATCAGTGAAAGCAAGGAAAATGCAGTTGTAATTTTCACGTAGTGCCATAATGTGTTAAGTAAAAAATTAACAAGCTTGACTTGTATTTTTGAGCTGACATTATGGTAAAATTATCTAAAAGATGGGTGTCAGATATTTGGACAGGGGTGCAATTTCAGCGCTTGTCATAGGTGCCATTTTCCGTAGATTTGCCTCTGCAAGGCTGTAATCTTTACAGAAGCAGATTGCTTTCTCCCATGGAGTCACTGATGGGTTTGAACTACAGACCTTTTGGTTAGCAGCCAAGAGCTTAACCACTAAACCACGAGGGCTCCTTATAGTGGCCTTAAATCAAAAACCAAATCTGCTGCCGTTGAGTTGATTCCAACTCACAATGACCCTATAGGACACAGTAGAACTGCCTCATAGGGTTTTCAAGAAGCTACTAGTGGATTCGAACTGTGACTTTTTGGTTAGCAGCTGAGCTCTTTACTATTGCACCACCAGGGCTCCATAGCGCCCTTAGTGCCTCATATTTTCTTTTTCACAGCATCCCTGTCTTAGTTATATACTAGTGTCTCAATTTTTTTCACAGCATCCCTTGTCTTCGGCTTAGTTATCTAGTGCTGCTATAGCAGAAATATCACAAATTCGTGGCTTTAACAAACAGAAATTTATTTTCTCACAGTTTAGGAGGCTAGAAGTCTGAATTCAGGGTGCTGACTCTAGGGGAAGCCTTTCTCTGTCTGTCAGCTCTGGGGGAAGGTCCTTGTCTCTTCTGAGCTTCTGCTCTGGGGTGATCTTTATGTGGCTTGGCATTTCTCTTCCTCCATCTTTGCTTGCTCACTTGCTTGTCAAAGCATTGGTTAAGATATACCTTACACTAATACTATCTCATTAATAGAACAAAGAAAACCCATTCCCAAATGGGATTACAAACAGAAGTATAAGCATTAGGATTTACAACACGTATTTCGGGGGGACACAATTCAATCGTTTCAATGCCCTAAATTAAAAAAAATAAAATAAAATAACAGTTTAATAAGTAATTAAGCCCAAACAACTTAGTAAGTACTAATGGCCAAACAACTTAGTAACTCTTTGTAAAAAATAGTGCCTATAATAAGTTGGAAGAAAAATATTTTTATTTCTTCTTAACCACAATTAATCACTAAAAGTATATGTGTGCCTGTTGGACAATATGCAACTTCTTAAACATTGAATGAGATGAGACACCACCACCCTCATATCCTGTCTTATACTGATTTTCACATGGTACTTGCTTTTCATCACAGCAATTACTAAAAACCTAGCTTCTCAAACATATTACATCAAAAGGAATTATTTTGTTCTAATGCTAAACTTGTGAACTACTTCAAGTTAGTAATAGATGTCAATTACCACTGTTTCCCTTGAAAACTTAAAATGCCCCATGGTGTCCCTGTGAGTTCCATATGGTGCACTGGGGTGCCTCAACACACAACTTGAGACCTACAGGTTATATGCTGTATTACTCTAGGGTTTCTAATTTAGATTGTATAATTTGAAAGTATATCAAGTTCACTTAATCTAGTATCTTAAGTATTGAAATGAAGTTCACCCGAATATCTGTTAAAATCTTACAATTCTGTCTCTAATTGAGGAGTTTTTGCAAAACTCCTTTACAGTTTATGAAACCTTTTAATGTACATTACTTTGTAGATATTGATAGGGGAAAAAAAAAAACAATGACCATTCAGTTGGTGGCTGAGCAGTCAAAGAAGCAGTACTAAGGATTCAGTTCATTCTGAATGATCTCAGAGTTGTTTATAACATCCTGTTCATGTCATTTGTTTTCATACAATTTTCAGTTCACTTTATCTTATCATTCGTATAAATGAGGACTAATTGTTAGTCCCCTTCCATATTAAAGCCATCCTATAACTGAAGATGATTTTTACCTCTTTCTCAGCTAAGTGCCCTATTTTCCTTTAATCTTTCCTCATCGGTTCCACATTTCATTCCTTTAATTATCTTTATATTTCCTCTCTAGATTTCCTTCCATATTATCAAATTTCTTCAATGCACTGGATACTCAAAGAGAATACACTAGATGTAACAGTAATATTATAGAAGAAAACTCTTTGAGATTAAATGAGAAAGTGGATATGAAAGACATTTGTAAGCCAATGAAATGTCTTCCCAAAACAAGGGAAAATTTTTACAACAGGACATTTTACTGTTGAGAAACATACCATATGGGAAAAACTTTTTAGGATCCCAGATCAGTAGTACAGTTGTGAAAACACTTGCTTTTTTTTTTTTTTTTTTTGGTACTTTCAATAAGTTATACTATACTAGATAAAGAAAATTTCAATGAGACATTTTTGTTACCCTTTGACAATACTGATATTTTAATAGCATTTCTGTGTGTATATTTTAATTTCATAACCAAATACTAAGTGGCAATGTTCCTTATACTTCAAGCATGTTTACCAGCAACTTTCATTTTAGTTTGTTTTCTAACAATGGTATATGTATTTCCTATGAAAATTTTTTAATCATCTGCCTGTTTTTTTATACATTTAGGAGTCAAATCTGTAACTTTAATTCATACAGATCCATAAGTGTTTTTTATCAATGAGTATGTGATACTGAAGCATCATCTAACACTCCAAGATGCACATAAAAAAGATCAAACACATCATAATTTGTTTGATGCAAAAGGTGACCATTTTTTAGGAAACAATCGTGTAATGAGGGTAGAATAAGAAAACTGCAAGCTACACAATATCAAACTGTGATATTATAATTTACATGTAGTAGATTAAGAATCTTCCTATTTAGTGAAAAATAAATCCACATGCATTAGAAGCATGCCTGAGAAGACTTCATGTCTGGGGAAGTACTGCATACCAACAGTTTAAACCAAAAACCAAACCTGTTGCCACGGAGTTGATTACGACTCATAGAGACCCTATTGGACAGAACAGAACTGCCTTATAGGGTTTCCAGGGAACAGCTGGTGGATTCGAACTGCCGACTTTTTGGTTAGCAGCTGAACTCTTAACCACTGTGCCTGCCACCAAGACTCCACCAACAGGTTAGACGTAAGAAATTTTTAAAGGTGTGACCTTAGAAATATCCCTAAACAAAATTCCAGAGGCTGAAATTTGGCAAGCCACAGAAAATATCTGGTCCTTAGAGTGGTTGGCCAGCACTGACCATGCTTTAATTTACCAGGAATCCTTCTCTCCCTAATGCGACCTGTCTGGCCCATGGCAATTTTGAGTTTGTGATCAACATTCACCACCTATCCCTCTTTCAAAATGACGTCTACATTTTCAAGTATCATCCCGTTGCCATCAAGTCAATTCCAACTCCCAGTGACCCTACATTGTTGCTGATGTTAGGTGCCATCAAGTCAGTTACTACTCATAGTGACCCTATGTACAAATGAACTAAACACTGCCTGATCCTGCACCATCCTCACAATCCTTGCTATATTTGAGCCCATTGTTGCAGCCACTGTGTCAATCTATCTCATTAAGTGTGTTCCTCTGTTTACCTGACCCTCTATTTTACCAAGCATGATATCCTTCTCCAGGGATTGGTCCTCCTCATAATATGTCCAATGTATGTGAGAAGAAGTCTTGCCATCTTCGGTTCTAAGGAGTATTCTGGTTGTACTTCTTTCAAGATGGATTTGTTTGTTCTTCTGGCAGTCCATGGTATATTCAATGTTCTTCACCAACACCATAATTCAAAGGCATCAATTCTTCTTCAGTATTCCTTATTCCTTATCCAGCTTTCACATGCATATGAGGCAACTGAAAACATTATGGCTTGGGACAGGCACACCTTAGTCCTTAAAGTTACACCTTTGCTTTTGAACACTTTAAAGAGGTCTCTTCCAGCAGATTTGCTCAATGCAATATACCCTTTGATTTCTTGACTGCTGCTTCCATGGGTGTTGATTGTGGATCCAAGTAAAATGAAACCCTTGACAACTTCAATCTTTTCTCCATTTATCACGATGTTGCTTACTGGTCTAATTGTGAGGATTTTTGTTTTCTTTATGTTGAGGTGTAATCCATACTGAAGGCTGTGGTCTTTAATCTTCCTCAGTAAGTGCTTCAAGTCCTCCTAACTTTCAGCATGCAAGGCTGTGTCATCTGCATATCTCAGGTTGTTAATGAGTCTTCCTCCAATTCTGATGCCGCATTCTTCTCCATATAGTTCAGCTTCTTGGATTATTTGCTCCTCACACAGATTGAATAATACTGTAAAAGGATACAACCCTGTCCCACACCTTTTCTGATTTTAAACTATGTGGTATCTCACTGTTCTGTTTGAACGATTATCTCTTGGTCTATGTACAGGTTCCCTATGAGCACAATATAGTGTTCCAGAATTCTCATTCTTCACAATGTTACTGATAATTTGCTATAATGTACACAGTCAAATACCTTTGCATAGTCAATAAATCACTGGGAAACATCTTTCTGGTATTCTCTGCTTTCAGTTAAGATCCATCTGACATCAGCAATGATATCCCTCATTCTAGGTCTTCTGAATCCAGCTTCAATTTCTGGCAGTTCCCTGTCAATGTACTGCTGCAACCGTTTTTTAATGATCTTCAGCAAAATTTTACCTGTGTGTAATATTAATGATATTGTTTGACAATTTCCACATTCTATTGAATCACTTTCTTTGGAATGGGCACAAATATGGATCTCTTCTAGTCAGCTGGCCAGGTAGCTGTCTTCCAAATTTTTTACCACAGATGAGTGGGTGTTTCCAGTGTTGCATCCATTTGTTGAGATATCTCACTTGGTATTCTGTCAATTCCTGGATCCTTGTTTTCCACTAATGCTTTCAGTGCAGCCTGGACTTCATCCTTCAATACCATCGATTCTTGATCATATGGTACCTCCTGAGATGGTTAAATGTCTACCAATTATTTTTGGTACAGTGACTCTGTATTCCTTCATCTTCTTTTGATGCTTCTTGCACCACTGAATATTTTACCCACAGAGTCCTTCAAAATTTCAACTTGAGGCTTGACTTTTTTCTCAGTTCTTTCAGCTGAGAAATGCCAAGAGTGTTCTTCACTTTTAGTTTTCTAACTCCAGGTCTTTGCACATGTCATTATAATACTTTATTTTGTCTTCTCAGGTTGCCCTTTGAAATCTGTTCAACTCTTTTATTTAATCATTTCTTCTTTTTGGTTTAGCTACTCTACGTTCAAAAGCAAGTTTCAGAGTCTCTTCTGACATCTTTTTTGATCTTTCTTTCCTTCCTGTCTTTTTAATGACCTTTTGCTTTCTTCATGTGTGATGTCATTTGATGTCATCTCACAACTTGTCTGGTCTTCAGTCATTAGGGCTCAATGCATCAAATCTATTCTTGAGATGGTCTCTGAATTCAGGTAGGATATACTCAAGGTCGTACTTTGGTTCTCATGGACATGTTTTTATTTTCTTCCACTTCAGCTTGAACTTGCATATGAGCAACTGTTCTGTGGTCAGCCCCTAGCCTTGTTCTGACTGATCATAGTGAGCTTTTCCATCGTCTCCTTCCACAGATGTAGTCAGTTTGATTCCTGTTTTCCATCCAGTGAATTGACATTTGTAATCGCTGTTTATGTTGCTGAAAAAAGTTATTTGCAATGAAGAAGTCATCGGCCTTGCAAAATTCTGTCATGCAATCTCCTGCATTGTTTCTATCACCAAGGCCATATTAGCCAACTATCCATTCTTCTTTGTTTCCAGCTTTCACATTCCAGTCACCAGTAATTATCAATGCATCTTGACTGCATGTTTGATCAATTTCAGACTGCAAAAGTTGGTAAAAATCTTTAGTTTCTTCATCTTTGGCCATAGTGGTTGATGCATAAATTTGAGTATCAGTCATATTAATTGGTGTTCCTTGTAGGCATATGGATATTATCCTATCACTGACAGCACTGTACTTCAGAATAGATCTTGAAATGTTCTTTTTGGCAATGAGTGTGATGTCATTCCTCTTCAATTTGTCATTTCCAGCACAGTGGACTATATGTTTGGATTCAAAATGGCCAATACCAGTCCATTTCAGTTCACTAATGCCTAGGATATCTATCTTTAAGTGTTCCATTTCATTTTCGACAACCTCCAATTTTCCTAGATTCATATTTTGTACATTCTACGTTCTGATTATTAATGTATGTTTGCAGCTGTTTCTTCTCATTTTGAGTTGTGTCCTACAGTGACCTTTAGGACACAGTAAAACCGCCCCATAGATGTTTACAAGGCTGTAATCTTTACGGAAGCAGATTGCCACATCTTTCTTCTGCGGAGTCACTGGTGGGTTTGAACCACCAACGTTTCAGTTAACAACTGGGCACTTAGGCCATGGGGACTCCTTTCCAAGTATCATAAATATTCTGAAATCGGAATGCCAGAGCAATTGCAAGAAGTTATTTGTAGCTATCATCCGGCATAATTTCTACTCATTACTCTGCCATTTTTTCCCCTTTAATAGGGTCTGTTCATTTAAAACTCCTATGTAAAAGAAGACATCTTATAGATAAAACTAAAATTTCATTGTAGATTGAATATACATTTGGGATTTCAGAAATTCCACAAAAATTTATAAATACATTCAGAATACATGAATCGATATGCTTAGGTAAATCACACTTCTCAATCTGAAATTTCTAGATTTAATAGCTTAGGATCAACATAGTAAAACTGTTATCTTTTTGGCAGATCATTGATTATATTATTGTTGTTGTTAGTTGTCATAGAGTGGGCTCTGAGTCATGGTGACCTAATGTATAACAGAACAAATCATATAATTATCTGCTAAATCAATCTTTTCTGAAAAGTAATTGTTTTTATTAATCAAATTTGTGTAATTCTAGTAGTGGGGCTGTGTGCACAATATTTACTTTAAATGGACATTTAATTTACATGTACACAGGAAATGTATTCGAAAGCCCAGTTTAATATATATGCATATATACAGCATATAACGTGTAATGATACACATATTTAACATAGAAAATAGAATTGCTCCCAAATACAGCTTTTTCAAAATAAACCCTGAATTTATTTTCACTGGTGGAATTACTGTTGTACCCTCTTTATAGCTTGCAATACAAGAAGTGCTCTTGGGACCAATTGGGTCTTGGCTTGAGCATGAGAGTAGAGTTAAGAATAGATTGCTGTTGTTATCATTTAGTGTGAAAGAGAAGAGACTGCTGTTAAGATAAAGCAAGAGGTTATTTTTCCTACCCTCGAGCTCCATCCCCTTTTCGCTCAGATCAGCTCGCCCAACTGAAAAGATTTCCCACTAGGTTTATTACCTTGAAGGAAGACCCTTTTCTTGATGATACTCTGATGGGATATGCAAGCTAGTGTTTACCTCCTCCTTCCTCCCACTGCCAAATGAGCCTCATTGCTTTCCTCATAATAAGCATCATTGCCAAGCCCAACTCCCATGATGGCTTCAGAAAGGAGAAGAAATAGAGAAAAGGGAGAGGGCAAACCTGGCTAGCTGTGGAACACTGGATATTCTCCTCCCATTGCCAAGGCCTTGATTTAGTACTTTCAGCTCCAGAATCTAGCCAGTTGTATTGAATGGTCAGATTTAGATTTTTCTCCCATAATCATAACAGCTTGATATTTGATAGGATATATCTATATAACTAAACATTGACATGTAAAAATATCTCTTGTTTTTGGGTTTCTGAGGTCACTTCAAATCCTATGTCTCTTAGCTCCTCAGTTTTGATGATTCCACTATGCCGAAACCAACAGGTGAGTTCACTATTCAAATCAAATATGACCTAGTTTCCTTTGTCCTGTCCTATTACCAAGTGTCTTAGTTATGTAGTGCTGCTATAATAAAACATCAAAAGTGGATGGCTTTAAAAAAGAAAAATATATTCTCTCACAGTTCAGGAGGCTAGAAGCCCAAATTCAGGCTGTTAGCTCCACGGAAAGGCTTTCTCTCTCTGTTGGCTCTTGGGGAAGGTCCTTGTCATCAATCTTCCCCTAGTTTAGGAGCTTCTCAGCACAGGGACCCCAAGTCCAACAGACACAGTCCACTCCTGGTGCTTCTTTCTTGGTGGCATAAGGTCCCTCTCCTCTCTGCTGGATACTCTCTTTTATATCTGAAAAGAGACTGACTGAAGATATAACCTAATCCTGTAGATTGAGTCCTGCCTCATTAACATAACTGTCTCTAATCCTGTATCATTAACATAATAGAGGTTAGGATTTACAACACATAGGATAATCACATCAGATCACAAAATGGTAGACAACCACATAATACTGGGAATCATGGTCTAGTCAAGTTGACACACATTTTGGGGGGACACAATTCAATCCATAACACCAAGTATGTATAACTATGTGAGGGGAGGCATTTCTGAGAACAGACAAAAACAATGTACAATCTAAGCCATCACTATAAATATTAGCTGATTTGTGTTTGAGTGTTCTTGAGTAGTTTTACCACACCCTCTCAGAATTAAAAAAAAAAAAAAAAATCCTTTACTATGTGCACTCTCCAGTGTGTGCATACATTGGAATTAGGACAAACTTAAAACAGAACGTCTAAAAGCCTCTGGCACACTGAACCCTGCAATATCTTCTATCAAAAATGTAAGGCCCGTTCACATTATTGTAAGGTTGGTGGATAAAGAAATATGGAAACATCTACAGGGGAAATTGGATTAGAAGTGTGTGAGAAACTGATTAAAAGATAGTAGTCTACCATATCTTTATATTTTACTGGCATAATATTCATAGAATATAAGCATACATATGCCAGGATTTACACTGATGTCATTTCAATTAATCCCCACCCAAACTCTATTTCACAGATGAGCAAACTGATGCCTAAAATCAAGTAAGCGGTACATCTGGTATTTAAACTCAATTCTCTCTGACCCCAAAGCATGCTTTTTTCTGACACAGGCCACATGTTGAGTACTTATTGTTAAGAAAAGCTATTAAAATTCTGATTGTCGGTTTTGTGCAACGTGAGAATTTGGCAAGTAAGAAAGGGTACTGGACTATAAATGAAGAGTAAATTTAGGTTTTATTTTGTCTAACTGGGTATCTTTCATAACTTTTTGTTGCACGTTCTTTATTAGTCAACGGGATTTAGGTTTCGAGTGAGCTAGCCTTGAAGTTAAATCTCAAGGTACTTTGTGGTCTAGACACGCAGGATATAAACAGTTAATGTTATTAGTTAAAGTTGAGTGTCTAAATTCACCCCTACTCCCTGCAGACCTCTGGAGAGTTTAGTAATGTGGATAGAAAAGAATAGCATTCTGGAATCGGTCAGTCTTTTTTCACTTAACAAAATTTTTTTGCACACTGTCACATTTTTACCTGACTTCATTCCATTTTTCAGTAGAAAAAAAAAAGCACAATAGGTTCTTTATGTTGGCTTCTGTGTAGGAATTCTGATGTGCAGGCTTTTGAACAAAAGCAGGCAGACTGAATAAATGTGGACACAAATGAATCACTTTCATCATCGCTAACTAAATTTGTTCTCTGTGCTTAGTCACCACTTTAAAACGGTAAAGCAGGTTGTATGCACTGATGTTTTTTTTTTAAAGTAACTACCTGGAGGAACTCATAGCTTAAAAAAAATGAAACAATTCCCTCCCCTCCCATTAGTTTAACTTCTATTTACGTTAATGAAATCAACATAAACAATCTGAAAGAAAGACAAACTCCTTAGCAACGCTATTTGAAAAAATAACAAAACAACTCAGGAGGTTTAGTGTTAGAGCCACTAATGAGAAATTTTAAAAAGCATACATCCATTATCAAGGATGGAATAAATAAGCCACTAATGGGGGATGAGTTGACAAACTAATCCAATCACGTGTCAAGGGTCCTGGTCATTCACAGAGATCTCACTTATAAGAGAATGAGGTTTTTAATTTCAACAATGGCTCCCTAGGTCAATATGAAAACAACTTAACCAGTCTCTCAAAAAGGAAACAATGATTCTACCTCTTAAAGGAGTACTTCTTTCATTCATGAACAGTGTCAGACCAAAAAAATATTATACAAGCAAAATGAAAATGTAAAGTAAAACTAGTCCGTTAAGTTTTTTAAATGTCCTGAAAAATCTTGATACACAACCAATCCATCACTGCACAGCAGGTAAGGGCATGCATACAGTAATTTTATAAAGGAAATAGATATTCTGATTGGACATACCTCCCACCCTACCCCATAGATAATATCTGCTATTTTTTCAACATATGTCTCAATATATGTCCCACATTTTCTATTACCACTTTTGTCAGGCCATCATTATTTCTCATGTATATTACTATGATTGCTTAACTAAGTTCCACTCTTTCATTCCGATAATCCATTCTTCACAAGGCAGTCAGGTGATCTTTAAAAATGTAAACTGAATTATTTCACTTTCTTACATACAGTCTTACAGTCTTTCCTTTCAGCTAAATGAGAATTCCAACACTTTCCAGTTGCCTACAACGTCCTAATGTCCCTAGATGGTGCAAATTGTGCTTGTCTACTGTCCTAAATGTTGGTCATTTGAATCCAACAAGCAGCACCATGGAAGAAAGACCTAGTGATCTGCTTCTGTCCAGGTTACAGCCAAGAAAAGCCCATGAGGCAGTTCTACTCTGTAACACATGGAATTGTCATGAGTTGGAATCAATGCAACCACAATAACAAGGTTGGTTTTTTGGTTTCACAAGTTCCTATAGGATCTGTCTGAACCCTGCCTATTTCTCCAAACTCACGCTGTGCTATGACTCCCCAGCACATGCTTTTCCAGGTACACTGGGCTTCTTTATGTTCCGAAACACTGCCTTAGTACTTGAACTTGTTATTCTCGTTGCCTGACAGTCTTCCCCCAGATCACTATGTGGCTGACTCCTTATGTTTCAGCATGAAGATCAAATCTTTAGAAAGCAGTCCCTTGAGCACCCAAGCTAGACTAGCTCCTAACTGTCAGTCTCTATGGCATCACTCTGTTAACTTTTTCTCACAGAATTTTTCACTGTCAGATGTTATCTTGCTCATGCATTAATCTTGGATGGTTTATTTTCTCTCCCATCTCTAGAAAGAAAGACCTTAACAATCCTCCTCACTACTGGAGTTTTGATACCTAGGACAGTTCCTGGCACAAAGAAGATGTGCAATAAGTGCTTATGCATGTATGAATCAGGGATACCCACCCTAAAACCTGTTTCCTCTACTCTGGTAAAAGCTGTGCACATTAGAAAGAAACATAGTTCATTCCGTTTATTTGTCTCCCTTATACCTTAGTCATCCGTAAGTAGGCAGTGATGTGCTGCTTCTTTTCTGGTCTCTACGCTTGTTCCTTCAAGTTTCCAGAATCAACTATTTATTCCAAAGAAAATGCACCCCTAGCCGAAACTGCACATCTCGTCAAAAAAGAGCCTGACTCCTGTTCAAAAGCAACTCTACCTCCCCTCACTCCATTTATCCATCATTTGACATAGGTTCAGGAAAGACAGGACCAGATATCCCACCTCTGTCCCAGGAAAGGGGTATGCTTTGCTTTCCTGCCTTTCAATCTTTGAATTTCCAGGCTTCCTCTCATTTCTCTCTAGCACCCTGTTCAGAAGATCTGAGGTGGAGTTAAAATAAAGGCACAAATGGTAGTATGCAATGATATCATGACATTTTATCTTTTCATTTATGCTCATTTTCTTGTACCCTTAAAATATCAGCTTTAACACTCATCCAGTCGCTATGCATTGATTATCTGCTTCTTTATTATTATCATGTCAGTTCTCCAACTTCAGGAACAAGTAGCATAATCTGCTTATTTTAATTTTTTTTCTATTTATCTCCATATCATACAATTGTTATATTATATCAAAATAGCCCCTCTAACACAACACAGCATAAAAATATCATATTTTATATGTGCATGTTTTTATCACTGATCTTGAATAAGACTGTCATCACCTATGCTATTTCCTGATTTCTGCAATTCTGAATTACCACTTCCTCCTTCATCCATCTGTTCATTCCATCATCCATTCAGTATTTCTTGAGCAATCTTCTGGACACCATACTAGATGTTGGTATAGCTTAGATGAATAAAACAAAAAGCCCATATTCTCAAAAACATCTCACATTTTAGTGGCTTAAATTCAAAGGGCTTCTAATCTAGAACTAGCTGCAATTTTGAAATGGCTGAACTTACAACTAAGTCATTATGCAGTTTCTACTTTATGTCTTAGGTAATCTCTTTCCTCTCATGTGACTAGGTATTGCATATCAATTATTTATAGCTCTGATTAAAAAAGCATATTTCCATGAAGTTCTCCTAATACTTTTATGACCATTACCCTGTCACAGATCATTTGGAGTATTCATTTTTGTGTATTTATAATGGAATATTTTTTTTTTGGTATTATTTGTCAGATAATATTCCTCTTTAAGAATATATGACTTTCAAGAAGGTCCTAGACTTTGCCCTTAAATCCAACTTACTGTCAGGTAAAATGGTTCATATTAATACTGAGAGAATACATATTTTGTAATTTTTATAATGGATGATGAAGTTTTAAAGGATGATAAAGTTTTCTTCTTGCCTCCCCCCAAACCCTGGCCAAACATACATAGGTTGCAATCTTCTGTTAGGAAGGATATAAAGAGCCCACTAGAGAAATCATGCTGATTAAGTAACAGATTCTATACATCATTTTCTCACAGACTGCTTCTCGCTATACATTTGTCAACTGAAATTACCTTAACAGCCAGATTATTCTTTGTTTATTCCATAAGCATGGATTTTTCCTGGAGAAAAAATATAAAACCGAATGACCCCGGGGGGGGGGGAAATCTGATATACAAATCAGCTTTAATTTGTCTTGCAAACATAATTTAACATTTTGAAACATGATGTTATTTTTTTTTCAAATGCTGGAGTGAAAGACAATAATAGTGCTTATAAAAGTAAAAGTCAATATACATATTATTATGGAATTCAGTGTCCTACAAACGTGTAAAATTCTGTATAGAATTTCTTCATTTATAACAGCACATGCAGATCAACACTCAACGGGAAATATATCAAAGGAGTCTGCTTCATTTCCAACTCTGCGACTAACTAAGTGTGCATGTTTGAGTAGGTTAGTTTTAACTTGTGTAATCCTCAGTGGTCTCAACTGTTAAACGGGAATAAAAGTTTAAGGAACTTTAAGGAAAGAATCATTAATGAGGAGTAAATGAAAAAAGTACTGGTTATTTTTAAACTATAAAGTGCTTAGGGAATGTTAATGGTGCACTTATGGGTACCTAATGTTATATAAATACGTGTCTCAAACCTAAGGCTGGCATCCTATTTAATGGTAAAAAAAATGGGGGGGGGGAGCAACTCGTGAAGGATAAAACAAGGATAATCAATAACAATGATTACCAACATTAGTTAAGATGTTCAATGATATCATCAGAGAAAAAAAGAAGTATAAAATAATAAATTCAGAGTTAAAAATAATAGTTATGTTATATAATATAGAATTCTATAAACTCGTTTAAATAGATTAATGATTAGAATGTGGCATAATCTCTGGGTGACACTTCTGAGCCAAAAATCAAAGCATAGAAAAGTTTGATATAAAACATTTGTAAAATAAAATAATACATGCATATTTCATTTATGTAATGATATACTCCTTATTAGTGGTTTCCAGTGAACAGGCATGCCTGAGCTTTTGGAGTAGGAAGAGGATTTTTGCTTTTTATTACATTAAATTTTATAGCATTTGGAATAATTTTACCATGGACTTTTCCAAATAGAAATATAATTGGAAACTGATAAAAAGGTTATTTCTGTACCAGGGACCAAGGATATCCACACCCATCTTAAAAAAGAAGAACAAAATCACAGGACTCACACTTGCTAATTTGCAAACTTATAGAAAAACAGAAATCACGAAAGTGCACTACTGGCATAAGGACAGACATAGAGATCAACAAAATACAATCAAGAGTCCAGAAATGAATCCTTATATTTATGTTACATTGATTTCCTACAACGAAGCCAAGATAATTCCATGGAAATAGTGTTTTCAAGAAACGGTGCTGACAACCGTACATCTACATGCAAAAGAATGACACTGGACCCCTACGTCACACCATACACAAAAATTAACTAAAATGAATCATGACCTAAATGTAAGAATTAAAACTATAATCTCTGAGAAGAAAGCATAGGAGCAAATCTTTGTGACCTTGGATTCGGCAAGGGTTTCTTAGACATAACACCAAAAGCACGAGCGGCAAAAGAAAATCTAGATAAATTGGACTTTATCAAAACTGAAATATTTTGTGCTGCAAATGAAACCATCAAAAAAGTAAGAAATAAGCAAACAACCCACACAGCATAACAGAAAATATCTGAAAATCATATATCTGATAAGGAACTTGTATCCAGAATATATATAAAGAACTCTTACAACTCAATAATAAAAGGGTACATAAGCAAATCAAAAATTAGGCAAAGGATCTAAACAGGTATTTCTTGAAAGAAGATATAAAAATGGCATATAAGAATATGAAAGAATGTTCAATATCTTTAGCTAAAACCAAAATTCCAACTCACAATAACCCTATAGGACGGAGTAGAACTGCCCTGTAGGGTTTCCAACGAGCGGCTAGTGGATTCGAACTGCTGACCTCTGGGTTAGCAGCTGAGTTCTTAACCACTGCGCCACCACCAGGGCTCCATATCTTTTAGGATATCTCTAGTTAGGGAAATGCAAATCAAAACCACAATGAGATACCACTTCACACCTATTACTTGCTTCAGTTGAGTAAATTCCGACTCACAGTGACCCTACAGGACAGAGTAGAACTGCCCCTTAGGGTTTCCAAGGACCACTGCGCCACCAGGTACACCTATGGATATCTACGATTATATAAATATATGTCTCAAACCTAAGGCTGGCACTACTTGGATGGCTAAATCAAACTAACAGATGATAACAAGTTTTGGTGAGAATGTAGAAAAACTGTAACTCTCATCTCAGTCATTGCTGGTGGGAATATAAGATGATGCAATTACTTTGGAGAAGAGTTTGGCAGATCCTCAAGCTGTTAACAATAGAGTTACCATAGCAATTTCACTCCTAGTTATATATCCAAAAGAAATAAAAACATACCAATACAAAAGCTTGCACGCAAACATTCATAGCAACATTATTCATAATAGAAACAGTGGAAACAACAGAAATGTCCATCAACTGATGAATGGATAAACAAAATGCTGCTCATTCATACAATGGGATATTATTGTCCAATAAAAAAGAAGGAAGTATTGATGCATAACATGTAGGAATCTTGAAAACATGGTCAGTGAAAAAAGTTAGTCCAGAAGACTACATATTGCATATTTGCATTTATATGAAACCTCTAGCATAGGCAATATATAAAGACAGAAACGTAGATTAGTGGTGCCAGATGTGGGAATGACTGCCGAGGAGTATGGGGTTTCTTTTTAGTGGCATAAAAATATTCTAAATTTAGATTGTGGTGATGGTTGCACAACTCAGTCAATATACTAAAAAACCACTGACTTGTATACATTACAAAGGGTAAAGTTTATGTTACATGACTTAAATCTCAATAAAGCTGTTATTTCAAAAATATTAGTCACAATAAAGACTATTTCTCTTATGTTATATCTTATAATTCCTTGCATAGAGTAGGTGCCTAATAGAGATTGCCAAAATGCTAAATGAGCTTAAGTGGATGAAATATGAAGGACTTTACTCAAATATATGCAGGCAGAAAAAAAAATTATTTGGAGAGCAGAAATATAAAACAAAAAATGAATGATTATGGGATACCTATATTAAATATTATAAACTTAACCAATATATGGGGTAGTTGCAGAGGGGAGAAGAGCCAAGTATTATGGGATTATGGAGTTTTATTCTAAGGTGGTGGACACTTTTTATATGTGTAAAGATCCATGGTCCTTTATAACAAAAAGAAACACAGCTGAAATTTAAGTATCCATTACTTCAGGACATCTTCCTACTGATAGCTTTACTAGTGGAAGTAGTGGCCAATTAAACTGAAGGATTAAAAGAACCAGCTTGTGGAAGCAAAATGAACAAGTTGCAACAGCAAGGCATGCATCAGCTGAAGATATTTCAAAATTACCAGAGTTAATAAAAAAGTCACTTTGATAGCATCTTTGAGGAGCTCAGTTATTTTTTTTCAGACGTTACCTAATTAAATCTCAAAATATATAAGGTTGTGTAATCAACTCTCAAGATTCTTCTGAGAATCTTATTGAAAAAGTAAACCTTTTATCAAAGCATTTACTTTAGTCTTTTTATCTCTTTTGTTCTAGGCAGAAATTGAATCTTATTACTATTCTGTGTGAATTTTTTTCTTCCACTTCCATATTTGCAACTTGCTCATCAATGGTGGACATTATTCTCTAGAAGTGACCCTTAACAACCACTGGTCATAAATGAAACTGCAGCCGTCCATATGTGTGATCTCTGTTGTTGTTTACTGTTCTCAGGTTAGTGAGGATAACCTGAACCCTCATAATGATGGATCGGAATGTTACACACTTCTCAGTGTATCCAGAATGAATGCACAATGTGCTGGAAAGGTTAGAGAGAACATTTTCTAAAAATCCCCATCATGTCCAATCCTGTGTTAGTAAGTATCTGTCACATAATGAAGGAGGTAAAAAAGTACAATACAAATCTACCAAAATCAATGCAAATACAAATATGACCAGGGAAGAGAAGATATGAAAGCAATGGCCCTCAACCAGGGGTAATTTTGTCCTCTAGGGGACATTTGGCAATGCATGGAGACATTTTTGTTTCTCAGGACTCAGAAGGGGTGTGTCACTGGCATTTAGTGGGTAGAAAGGTGCTGCTGACCATACTACAATGCACATGACAGCCCCCACAACAACTAAAATCCAACCCAAAATATCAATACTATCAAGGTTAAGAAATCTGATTTAAAGCAAACCTGCAGAGCATAACAAGTGCTATGACCATTATACAAAATCTTGAAGGTATTTTGTGAGCACATAATTACTTGGAAATCGTACTTTTTATTGTGAAATATATTCTCCATAAAAAAAAGTTCAAAGGATAATAATAAATCAAATACCTCTGTACTTATTACCCAATTTAAGAGATGGAACATTAACAGTACCTTTGAACTCTCCTCATCTCCTCTCCAATTGCATCTCTTTTCTTCAGAGAATATTCCTGAACTGTATAATTAATCATTCCCTTGTTTGTATAAATAGTTTTACTTTCATTTATATATGCCTCCTAACACAAACATACATTTAGATTTGTCAGTTTTTGAGCTTTTTGTAAGTAGAATCATATGTAGGTATTTTTTGTGGTGTCTTTTTTTTTTCCCCCCAATATTTAGTGATTCACCAATGTAGATGTCCATTTATTTTTACTGGAGAATAGCATTTCATTGCATGATTATAACACAGTTTATTTATTCATTCTAGTATGAACTGCTACTATTTGCTATTATGAGAAATGTTCTATAAACATTCATTTACATGTTTCGTTGGGTACATAAGCAGGAGTCACTCAAGGGAGTAACACTGCTGTATCTTAGGGTATGTGTCAAGTTGTTTTCTGAAGTAGTGTTACCAGTGTACACTCCTCCCAGCAGTACATATTGACATAGATACAATAACCTCATGCAGATTTCTGCAGTTTTACTTGGACTGTGTGTGGGTGTTTGTGTGTATGCGTGTATAAGTAAAGCTTCCATGAACATTCATGTACATGTTTTTCCATGAACTTAAGTTTTTATTTCTCTGGAATAAATGCCCAAAAGTGTGACTGCTGGGTTGTGTGGTAGTTGAATGTTTATTTTATAAGGAACTGCTAAACTGTTTTCCAGAGTAGCTACAACATTTTAAATTCCCACCAGAAATGTATGCCTGATACAGTTCTCCACATCCACACCAGAATTTGTTGTTGTCACTATTTTTATTTTAGCCATTTTTATAGGTGTGCAGTGATGTCTCATTTTCATTTCCCTCATAGTAAATTACATTGAACATCTTTTCATGTGCTTTTCTTTTGTCTGTATACCCTCTTTGGTGAAATGGCTGTTGATGACTTTTGCCCATTTTCTAATTTGATTGCATATTGATGCTGTACTTGTTTTTTACTGCTGAGTATGAAGTTCCTCATTGTAGATACTAGTACTTTGTCAAATACATGGTCTGCAAATATTTTCTCCAAATCTGTATCTTGTCTTTGTCTTCCTCATATGGGCTTTTACAGAACAAACATTATTTTGATTATATCCAATTTTTCCATTTTTCCTTTTATCAATTATGCTTTTAGTGCCAAGTTTAAGGACTCTTTACCCGGCCTTAGATCCTGAAGATTTTCTCCTATGTTTTATGCTGTATATGTTTCTTACTTTTACATTTTACATTTAAGTCCATGATGATCCATTTGAGTTAATTTTTGTATAAGGTGTTAGGTCTAGATGAAGGTTTTCTTTTCTTTTCTTTTTTCTTTATTTTTTAACCATGGATCCTCCAACACCTTTTGTTGAAAAGTCTATCCTCTCTATATTAAATTGCTCTTGTATATTTGTCAAAAATCAGCTGAGCATATTTGTGTGGGTTTCCACACTCTGTCAACACCATTAGCACTGTCTTTTAATGAACAGCTTTTCTCAATTTTAATACTGAAAAATTTAGCCACTGTTTTACTCAATGGGTTGTATTTTTTCTTTCTTATATAAGAAACTCAATATTATCCCAATATCATAAATATGTTGCCCTGTATTTTTGGCCTCTGACATTTAAGCCTTTAGTCCACTTGGAATTGATTCATGTGAATGGTCTGAGATAAAGATCTAATTTCAGCATTTTGTTTGGTATTTTTATTTTTCCCCTACAAGAATAAGCAATTTGTTGTTAAGTGTGTCAATTTTGGAGTCTTCTGACCTGAACTTGAATCTCTGTCTTCCCACTATCCTGCTGTTTCACCTTGACCAATTAATTATTTCACCTCTTTTTCATAAATATTTAATTGATAAACTGGAAACAAAAATATTTTATGTGCTTTATATTATTGTGGTGATAATGCATATAAAATTCAAAAATAGTAATTGAGACAAAATGAACACTCTATAAATGATAAGATTTGCTATAATTAGAACATAGGCATGACTTAATTTATGATCTAATTATTTTCCCTGACTTCCTATTGGCACAATATAATAAACTTGGTTTCTGTTCTTGAAAATAAGAGCCATAAAACTACATTCTTTATGAAAACAAAGCACATATATATGATTTAACAATTATTGAATATGTAAATTTAAATGTAAAGACATAATATTTTGATATCCAACTGTGTTTTTTTTTTCCAGTTACTATCTCTCTTCCCTTATCATCTTCTGAATAAATACACTACGGAAGAGCTGAAAAGTGAGAACAATAATCACACTCTTGGCTTTTCTACCCTTGAATTGATGTGTTAGCTGCCTTCCACTTGGCTCCAGTTTATGACAATCCCATGTGCAAGAGAATGAAATGTTGCCTGGTCCTTTGCCATAATCATGATCAAATCCATTTTTGTGGCTACTATGTATTTTGAGTGCCTTCCAATCTAGGGAGCTCATCTTCCAGCACTACATCAGACCATATTCTTTTGTGATCCATAGAATTTTCATTGGCTAACATTCAGATATAAATTGCCAGTCCTTTACTCCTAGTCTGGCTTAGTCTGGAAATGCTTCTGAAACCTGTCCACCATGGGTGACCTTGCTGGCATTTGAAATATAGGTGGCATAGCTTCCAGCATCATAACAACACACAAGCCACCATAGAACAACAAAATGATAGAAGGGTGGTGGTAAAATGACTTAGGTAAGTAGTTAATGGAGGGAATAAATATTCCTGAATGCCACGATTTTCAACTATAAGAGCTTGAGGAAAAAAAAAAGTTTGGTTTTGTTTTATTTCTGAATCCTGTAAGACTCAAAACATGGTAATCACATTAAAAAAAAAAAAAAAAAAAACAAGGTAGAAACGAACCCATTATAATGTAAAAGGTGTTTCTAATTCCAAAGGAGATAAGAATTTTATTAGAGCATAGGAAGAACAGAGTAAGAGGTGATGAGTACAGGACATAGATAATTTCTGGTGGTGAGTCACAGTACCTCTCCCATTGTAGAATTCCAAAGTGGAGATGAGGCAGGACTACTGAAATCTATTATATGCCCAGGTAAATTCTGGGTACTCTTGGAGCAGAAAAGTTGTTCAAGATTTGAGAGATATTTCAAGTCTCACAGTTAAACTTATAACTAACATGGCACCTACATGGTAGAGAATCATTGTCTGATCAAGGTGCCTAGATGGATTCTGTATAAACCAATGCACCACAGGGAGAAAGCTGAGGATTTTGAGATGTCAGGGGAGTTGTGAACTGGTTGAGAAGCTAAAATTGTCTGAATAGGAATTGAGGTTGGGCCCAAGAAGATGGGATGCACGTGAACCTGAGAATCAACGTCATGGTGAGAATTTACACCTGAGCAGCAGATACATACAGAACAGAGGGAAACATTCATGATCGGAGAGGATGAGTCACACCTCAGCAGAAGGCAGCGAGGAGAGAAGATAACTAAGAATGGATTGCAAACCCAGTTCTCACACCTGAACTCTTTTTAGTAAAACTCTCCTGTACCCGAAAGTCCCTAGGGGATAGGAAGAGGATGAGGGGAGAGGGAGAGGGAGAGGAAGAGGAGAGAGGAGAAAAAGAGAATCATGAGAAATGAATGCGCAAAAAGGTAGAATACTGAAATGACTGTGTTAATCCAAAACTGATTTAATTTTAAATCAGAAATGACTAGGTTACCATCAATGGCAAGGTTAAGCTCTTCTCCACAGAGTAGAACGCAAACTCATTAGATAAACTGACCTTTCTAACATTTATTATTTTATTACATTTTTCATATAATTGATATTTTAAGAGCTGTGTAAAATTCATATCTACCACATTAATGAAATAAGATTTTATGAAGTTTTCTTTTGAGCCTAGGGTGGACTGGCTGTAACATTTTAAGTCAACAGTCCAAGAAGTTTAGTGCAAAAAAAAAAAAAGAAAAAGATTGTTTTTTCTTTATTTTGTCAATCCCCTGAAATAATAATAGATATTCTTCACTGATCCCAGAAAACTAAGGTCATACATCTTGATTTTCTTTTTCCATTTCTGATTCAATAAGGGAAAATGCCTCCCAATATCTCTGAATGAATAATGCTTGGGAAGGGAGAGTTTCCCTAGTGGCTTAATTTCCAATAATCCCTTGCTCAGCGAACTCAGTGCAGAATTAGCAGCATCTCATACAGCAGTGGGCACTGTAAGTTTTGTCTTAACTGTGGGAGTGTTATTCTCTGTAAGGAAGACTACAAAAGCTGAGGGTCTCAGGTTGAGTTGCCATAAGCCAAGTCTTAACTCTATAGTATTAAAAATATTAATGCCTACAGATGAAGTTCTGGTTTGAAGAAATGAATTCATTACAAGAATGCTTGATGGTTGGGGTTGAACTAGAAGGATAATAATAGACTAAAAACATTTTCTAGTGCAGAATGGAACTACAGATCCCTCTCCCTTTTTGTAATTTTTGTTTTTTTGTACTTTTAAATTTTTCTACAAGGCATGTGCATTATTTAGATCATAAAAATAAAATATAAGAACTTCTTTTTTTTTTAACAGACAAATAGGTATTTAACAATTAATTAGTTCAACTGACTCACTTTAGAAGTTAGTTAAATAAAGTCCAGAAGGTGTCCTGACTCTGGGTTACACTTCTAGTTAGTGAAAAAGATGGCACTCATTCCCAAATGTTGTTTTCATTAATCCATTGTAGGTAGGATCTGATGGAGTGAAAAAGAAGGTACACCATTTGGATCATTCTTGGAAAGAAAAGGCAATACCTCAATAACCGAGCTCATCAAATCCATTCCATAGATCATGTCTTTTTAATGTTTTTACCTATGTCTGATGATGGATAGTAAATTGTCTCACACCAAGAGAATTGTCAACAACTTTTCAAATGATGAATAAATATGATGTATATTATAAATTCATGCTTTTCAGTCATTCAGAGATCTGCAGTTAACTTTCCAACCTACATACTCTGTTTTGCATAATTCTTGATGCCAAAATAAAGATACTATATTTGAAACCATAGCAACACTTTAGATTATGCAAAAGGAAGACCTCAGGGGTAAAGATTGATGTTTAATAGTAACATGTGATGCTCTGTTGTGTTTCATCATCCTAATACTGTATAATAACTAGTTTCAGCTGAAAAAAAATCAGCATTACCAGCTTTTGTCTGAAGTTCTCATTGCTTATTTCAATGAATTTACTTTTGGTATCAACTGGGAAGTGCTGGCTGAAGCTTACAACCTATATTCTCCCAGCTTCTGTTTTCCAGCAAACACAGTGAAAATTAATGAGCTCTTAACTTTGGAAACTATGTCAGCTTATAAATCACAGATCTTAAAATTAAGCCACTTTTTTGGTTGCAAAATTTTTATTTTAATAAACTTTACTTGGGGCCTCAATCTGTATTTTCCAAGAGAGATGGAAGGCAATGGAAATGTCCTGATACTACCAAAGCCTGCTGTTTTTTACTCTTCTCTGGCATTCTTCAATCTATTTAAGAACAAAGGAAATGAGTAAGATTTAGGGTAATTTTCATGAAAAATTATTTATAATAAGACCTCTAAATAGATGACAAAAATCATAAAGAAGAATTTTTTACATAAAATTTAGACGAACTTAGTATTTTATGTTTGCATTAAACTTTTCTGAAATGTTTATCAACTATGATGGGAAAGTTTTATTTTTCAAATTAAAGATCTATACCAGTTTATTCAATGAGAACAATTTTTCTACTCCTACTAATTTGTAAGAGTGATTTAATCAAGTGAATGTGAGTCCTTACACAAAGGATACTGAGTAACATAAACTAGCTTTTAGGTGAGAAATTAATATTTGTATCTAAGAAAAATTCTGATAAGTAAGTTCTACTTTTATTGAATTACAGTTTGGCAGAGGACATAATTTTAAAACATGACATAGATAAGAAGTTCTTGTGGATGGTAAAGCTAATATAATTCTAGTTCATAATTTTAAGATATAAAAAACAGGAAAAGTAATAACTAGCACAGTTCCTAGTGTGCCTTTGTTCATACTGACTGTCTTAAGCAAAAAATGATACAACCTGGAAAGATTTTGGGTCAATATAAGACACTGTTCTGTGCTGGTATACATGTGACCACTGTTGCTACTTAAATGAGCAGCTTGGTTTAGTGATTTTGCATCATGGGAATTTTTCTGACTTTATACCCATTCTCCAGGTAATGTTTTATACATCTTTATATAAATACAAACATATGCTTTAAAAATAAATCATCTGCTTTGGCATCCTAAAAGATAAGTGATTATTGTCTGCAAATAATAATTCACAGAAAGTAAAGATGGGTATGGGAATTGTTTTTAAGTACTAGATGTACACACTAAAGATTAACATTCTATAAAAACTAAATGAAAAATGAGAGAAAACATTAAATTCCCTCATCATACCTATATGATGCTGTGATGCATTAAAGCAATTCCTATTTATAAATACCTGGCAATCTGAAAGACAGCAAATATACAAATGTAAAATTATTTTTATCCTGCTACATAGGAGACATATTTTCATAAAATGACACAAGAGTTAAAGGACAGAAAAACATTAATTTAGAACAGGACTTACAAAATGTTCGTGAAATAGACAGTCAATGATGGCTAGGTGTGTTTAATGAGATAACTATATGGCCACTGTATTTTTGATGAAAAGAATAACATTATCAAAGTCACAGTTCGAAACGATTTTTTGTTCATATCCTGTGCAGTAGCCACCTGGCGTTTTTCTTTGTCCAAAGTCCTAAACCTTTTGCATGGGTAACAGCACCTTTATTCTACTTTGGGTAGGCAACCTTCCTATACTGTCTATGGACTAATCCCTTCCTCCAATCCCAGTCATCCTAGTCAGAGATGTGAGTACATAACTAAATCTAGGCTATTCAGAATTATTCACAGAATTTTGCTGGGACAATTGGGAAAGAGTGTGCGTGTGTGTGTGTGTGCGTGCGTGTGTGCGTGCGTGCATGTGTGTGTGTGTGCGTGTGTGCGTGCGTGCATGTGTGTGTGTGTGTGTGTGTGTGTGTGTGTCCCACTGAGCTTGCAGGGGCTAAAATTCATGTAAACCTGAAGCTGACAAAGGCTATCATTATTACCATGTTAAAAGAACACTGATTCCAGAAAAGGAAAAACCAAGATACAGGGAGTGACGGAGCCCTGATGCCATATTTTGTTGTTCTAGATCTGGAGTAGCAAACTTAAATGTCTTCAGCTGACAAGGAGGCAATGTAAATATGCAAAGCAATACTTGTAAAACAGAATGGATTGGTGAGAACTGTGGAAAAATAAAGACATACTTCAACTACAGACATTCAAATCTGATTGCATTCAAACTGCTGACCTTTCAGTTAGCAGCCAAACTCTTAACCACGTTGCCACCAGGGCTCCATCTAGTTGCTCTGAGTTGGAATCAACTCGAAGGCAACAGGTCCTTATAGGCAGCAGGTGGCAAAGCCTATGTGTAATCTACATCTGTTTCCAGTTAAAAACCAATTTTCTTTTTTTTTTCCCTTCCTTTGTCTTGCTTCTCTCGTTCCCTCTCTGTCTCTTTTGTTTTCATTCCTTTCCTTCTTTATTATTTTAGTTGTGTTTTTAATTCTCAACAAAAAGAGAACTTACTATTTGTGCAACATAAAAGGCAGAAAGTGATGAAAGAATATATCTTTCGCTGAAATAATCTGAGGAGTATTGACAATTCTACTTTAAAGTCAATTAGCCTGGCAACAGACTTGCAAGATGGTTTAGAACATTGGTTCTGAAAGTGTGACCTCCAGACCAGCAAGCAGCGTCAGCATCACCTGGAGACTCGTTAGAACTTGAAGTTCTCAAGTTCCACCCTGAAACTGTTCCATTTGTGTTCCAGGTGATTTCCTAGTGCACATTACAGTTCCAGAATCATTGGAAGGGGTAGTGTGATAGTCAGGAAGCTATCCAGTCACTCACACATTAAGTGAGCCTGTGCTAATTTAGAGGCAGTGATAAAGGAAAAGAATGTGAAGCCTTAAGAGGACTGATTTACTTATCTTATGGATAAATGAACATGATAATTTACATATGTAAGAGAATGAATGTAATCATGAAAAGAAGAAAAGCTTTCAAGATGAGAATACACACTGATGTTTAGCTCTGCAAATACACTGCCGAGGTTAAAATTCCAACTTTGTCATTTTCTCCCTATTCTCACCCCATCTCTGCCTAATTCCCTCACTTCCATAATACGGTAAATAATAATGCCAACCTCTTATGATTCTTATGGAGATTAATTGTGTTAATACATGTGAAGTTCTTGGATTACGACAGGTATGTGGTACGTGTTCAATAAACGTGAGCTACAGTTTACCTCTATAGCTGTCCTGTCAAGTTCAGTAGTCAACAGCCATAACTATTTTTACTTAATTTAAAATTAATTGAAATAATTAAAAAAAAAGTTTCTTGCTCAGTTGCCCCAGCCATATTTCAAGTGCTCAGTAGTTACACATATTATAGAACATTTCCATCATCAAAGAAAGTGCTGCTGAACAGCAGTGGTCTATACTGTGAGATTCGTCCACTGAACCTAGAGTCAGAGAGGGTGTGGTGTGGACCTGGTTTGTCAGGTCAAACTTACTGTCAGGCCTCCCTGCTGTCATCATATGGACAGACAGCCATTGATCTACTCACTTAAAAGGCCTATTCCCCACTGATGAGACCTGTCTCCTGCTGGTACCTGGAAGCTCAAGTAGACTGAAATATAACTCAACTTAAGCTCTGGGCCTGTTCACTGGGAAATCTTCCTTTGCAGATCAGGTCTGTCCTTCATATGTCTCAGTGAGTGAACAGATTTTCACACCTGCCCAGGCTCCTCTCTACTGTTCAAGAAACCATCTTCCTCAATATCGCCAATGTCTTTTCCTTGAGTTCTAAAATACGACAAGTAAAATCCATTTAGAAGGTACTAAGTACAAAGCCAAAGGACACATGAATCTAAGTGTACTCTATTTCTAATCTCAGTTGAAAAACCAGAAAATTAATTTTTTTCATGCAGATTTTCTACTATCATTCCCTACTCAATTCAGCCTGGAAGTCAAGGCCATCATCAAGCAGGATATAGTTTTCTTTTCCTCTCAACTCTTTTTCTGAGTTCTTTGGTGAAGCTTCTATTCTAGTTGCTTCAGTTTCCTTTCTGTTACCTGATTATACCATATTCATTCACACCGCTACACATCTGCTCATGCTGTGTCTTCTGTCTGGAATGTTTGTTTCAGTTCTCTCCAAGGAGCCAAATATCTCCATCCATAAATGTCCAACTCAAATCTTACTTTACTGAAACTTCTTCTGAATAGTTCTAACATCACTGATACCCTAAAAATGTAAATCCATAATACATAATTCATAACTTAATTACATATATTATCCTCCCTATATAACATACATCTTCCTCTTAGAAACATATTTTATATTATCCTTTGTAGCAAGTAAACTGATCTTGTTTTTAAAAATAACCCATCAGCAAGTCTATTGTATTATATTCTGTCTATTGTAAGGGAGGGCTAGGCAACATTTCATTGCTAGAGCAGTGTCCTTGATTAGGCAAGATGAGATGGGTATTTGTAGACATTCGGAGGGCATAGCTTTCTATAAGAGCATGGAAAGTTCATCAATTGCAGATGAAGCTTAAACACAGGTGTTTAAATATGGTGATAGATGTGTGTAGAAGTTCATTATCGCCTCAGTTGTCTCAGAGAGGGAAGAACCAAGTTGGCAAGGAGAGAGAAAGAATGGAGGAAGAAATGGTAGAGGCTTTAGAAATCAAGAAAATGTTATTCTCTATTCAATTTTTATCAATCCATAATTGTCCCCACCATCCCATTAGTCATTTTGACTTAACTGTATTCGCTTTCTTAAAATATGGAAGGGATAAAAATTGATAGCTCATAAACATGTATGAAAGAGTAATTTAAAATTTATAGAAGGGAATAAAGAGGAACATAAAAGTAGCCACTGTAGGCAATGCTATCACACAGGTAAAATGAAATACTCCATACACACAGTGTGTACTCATATGCTTGTATGCATGTGCAAGTGTGTGTTACGAGTGCACACAGATACACACACACATGGATTCTTGAGTTGTGACTGAATTATAAGAAGCTATTGTGAACCCCTCATAAAATAATCAAATATACTTTTGTATATAAATTGTCTATTTATAGAAAGGACCTTTTTCTATATCCCAAATAGTCACTGCTGTTTAAAAAATATCTAGAATTGACAATTCAGCAGTAGAATGTGATTATAGCTAAAAGATAGAATGACTTAGCTATAGGTGATGCTTCAACTAAGTACAGCCTGCTAGTTTCAGTGATCAATCTAAATTAAAAAGAATGTTTAGTGACAATGGAATAGAAGTAAGGTTGCCTGCCATCTGTTTTTTGAATGAGTGCAGAAATCGACTCCATGATACTGCATCTAGTTATGATGGAAGTGCACAGATGAAAGGTGAAAGTGGCAACACAAAAAGAACAGCAGACTGTGAACAATGATGAAAAAGCCCAGATCCATCAATCTCTACTTACATAAGACTTCCACATCTAACATTAACTGCATGTTCTTGACTCAGAAAGAACAAAAATGCCTAGGTCATGCAGAGATGTATAAGGAACCCAGAGAAGAAAAAAAATTAATGCAAAGACAGATACTAAACTAAAAATTATCTATTTCAACTATATTTTCTGTTATGGTTCACAAAGTGAGAAATGAGTCTGTATGTAGAAGTGAGAAGAAGATACCTTTGCAAACCCACATTCATATCTTGATTAACATTTTTCTTCTCTTCCACCGTGGTATGAATTAGGCTGAATGATTAACATTTTGTAAAAATAATAATGTAGCCATATTAAACTATGTATTAATATTCATAATAAATAATAGATTTGTCATTTTGAAATGCTGGATAATTTAGATGATTCAAGTTTCCATGAGCAATTTCCCATTAATGCTGATTTGTAACTGGAAATGCAATTTATGTAATCTGTATTAATAACATTAAAATATATTATTTATTGAACTACTGGAAATAAAGAAAATTCAATGAAGCTGCATATATTGATAGACAAATGGAAATGTAAGATATTTTCTTTCATAATCATAAACAAAAATAAAGTATCTTTTCCAGTGTAGTATTTTCATTAAATCCATTCTTTCCTTTAATTGGAAATGAATAGAAAATTAATAGATATCATTATTTAAAACAAAAAACAATAAATTGTGAACATTTTTGGACTGAGCAACTATGACAGCATCATAGCTGCATCCTCCAATATGAAAGACAATAATAAAGTAAAGCACATGGAAGTCTGTGACAGTTCACCCTTAAGTGGCCAGTGATAATGATGAATCAGTATCCTGCATCATAAGAACCACTGAAAAATCCAATTAACCACAGTCGAGTCTTAGATTTCCCTTTCTCAATGTCTCCTACCATTGATTAGGCAATCAAATTTGTCTTAAAATGCAATGGCATCCCCTTCCAACTCTGAGTGTTTCTGAGTCACCTAACTATATATATATATGAAAGGATAACATTACCCAGTTCCTACTATTTGGAATTACATAATCCAAGGGGTCTTTTTAACTTAGCATAACCAGGACCACAAAGTCACTATAAGAACTGAAATGGGAAGCTACTTCTTTTAATATGTCACTGTTAAATCTCAGAAATAGATGCAAGGTAGTTCTTCTCATCAATCACTTGACTGGTGCATAAACTATGAATTGACATAGTCTTAGATATTGTTATGAATGTGCAACAAATATACATCTATGTGATAATATCTTGATTTATACGTCTAGGGCATGAGAAAAACTGAAGAGCACTAGAAAAGAGTATTTACAAAAAAAAAAAAAAAAAAAAAAAAACCTATCCCCAGCAAAAACAAGAATTAGCTAAACTTTATTTTCTGGAATTTCTTTACAGTTTCTTTTATACTCTCCCTTGTTTTTGTCAGCTGCTTTCTCTCTTACCAACATAACCATGTTTCCCAAATGTCTGTTTCTACCCTCTCATGCTCTCTCTCTCTATATATATATATATATTTTTTTAGCTTGTCATAGCAACCTTTTAACAAGTATTTAGTCAGGCATTCACTGAGCACCTATTATTTTTCCAGCACCATCAAGTTTTAGGGTGTCCATTAACTCATTAATTCAATGGTTGAAAGCAGTGAATTTCAAGGAACTCTGGTAAGCCAGGGGGCAACACATATTGATTGTGACAGTTTGGCTTTGTTGTAGCACATCTTAACTCACACTGTTACAGCAAAACGACAGCTGCAAATCAGTACATATATGTATGCTTGTGCGTGCATATATCAACTTACATTTATACCAGGTAAACTTCTAAATAGTCAAGTTTAAAGAAAAAAGTTTGTTTTGAAATTTGGAGTTTGATATTTATCAAAACGGAGTTTTAAACCATGAGAAAAATGATATGATGCCCTATAAACCATTTTAACTAAATTTATTTCTAAAAGTTTTATGAATACCCCTTTTTTAACATCAATATGGATATCACATACTTTTGGAAAGAGAATGAGTAGAACAATCATGATATTATGGTAACTTCTTCCATTAGGAATAAAGAATAATAATGTAACTTTTTTTTGTTTTAATCAATTTGGAATATCTTACTGATCTTTAAGGACCAGTATCTAGAAAATAAAAGTTCAAGTAGATTTCTGAAAACAATTTGAAATAGTGAGTCACCAATTTTTTTCAGAAATAAAATGGAATTTTAAAGTGATACTGTCAATGGCAATTTGTACAATTTCATGTGTACATATCTGACTATCTGGAGTCATCTGAGCTCATGGTATTATAACATTAGAAAATACAGTGAAAAGTTAGAAGTATGATAATTAGGTCTTCTTTCTTCTTGCTGAGTTTCATATAGTCATAGGATTTACTTGAAATCATAGGCTATAAAACTCTCCTCTCTTAAGTCGGTCTAATAAAACTAATGAAAATGAATCTAAGTTAGAGTGAAATAAGTCATTATTTCATTAACTCAAACTAATGGATATGTGCTTTCCTACGTACTAAACATCTTTTTTAAAACTAATTTCACATTCAAAATGCCAATTTTAAATGGAAAATAACTGAAACTGTATATATAGATGCATAATCTCAATTTTACATGAAAAATATATGTAAAGAAAAAAGACTAGAAGCATTTCAAATTATTAAGGTGTTATAAGTAGATGTGCGATATGCAATTATGGGTGTCTTATAAAATATGTTTCTTATACCAACATTTTCCAAATTGTCTTCAACTACCATGTAACACTTTCAGAACCAGAAATATGCATGTTATATGAGGAAAAAAAAATCTTTTCTGGGAAAAAATCATGTTTTGATTTAATGTAATACTCTCAGTGAAACAAGAATATTTATCCATGGCTATAAATTCTTCTAATAGACATTACCCTGTTTACATGAATGGAAAAGTATTACTCTGAAAAACTCACAGTTAAGACATTTATGGGACAATATAATAAGAGGTACCTAATGATGCCCATCCATCTTCAGTACCTATACATATACCAGAGAAGCAAATAAATCATGATTAGAGGGCAACCCATTCAAAGGCAACCCTAGCTAATTCAACAAGATTTTGAACTTGGCCCATATAATTAAAACCTTTTCGAATAAACTTCATAGAATGATATACTCTCAATTTTCTTCCCAGGTTCACCAACCCCTACACTTCACCAAGCTACCTGGCACTAGCCTCAACTTCTCCTTTTCCCTTATTCTATCAGCCACCAAGTCTGACTAGTCATCAAGTCTATCTTAGCCAGATACCACTGTAGGATGTACTTTAATTGTTCTAGTTCCTGAAATCTGAATGCATCGTATAAACAATGGTATTTCTGATAAAATGTTTATCTTCTCTCTAAAAACCTTTGATGACATCAGTGGTGTGTACTACAGTTAATAACATCTTGCTATCAAAGATAACAGCATGTACATATATATATATCTGCATAGATATGTATAGCTATCTGTTTCTATATATCTATGTATCTATCTATGTATCTATCAATCTATGTATGTATTTATGTATGTATTATGTATGTATGTATGTATCTATCTATCGACACCCTGGGTAGTGAAAATAGTCAAGTACTTGGCTACTAAGTTTTATTGGTATATAGCCACACCCATACATTTATATATTAACTATGGCTGCTTTCATGCTACAAGGACAGAGTTGGACAGTTGTGACAGAGAACATATGGTCCAAAAAACCAAAAATATTTATTCTACCCTTTACAGGAAAAGATTGCTGACCTCTGATTCAGATATTCTAAATTTTATCCTGGGAACCAAATCAACAAACAGTAGACCCGTATCTTTACAGATCACTGTTTTGTCCGTGTTATACAATTGATTTTTACTGCATTCCATGTTACTGTCATCCACAGGCTCACAGTAACTATACATAATAAGAAAGTACCTACATTATTTTGTTATTGTATTTACTGGATGGATATTGTTGAGGATGTTGTTAACTTCATCCTAGTGCTCCCTGTGAGAACAACATATCTGGAGTTGGAGTACAAGAAAAAGTCTTCTTTTTTTTTCTCGTGTGGGATTAGTTATCATTAATAGCATGGATACTTCATTCTTGTAAAATAATTTGTTTTCTTTTGCCTTCAGAATATTGAAAACCTAAAGATAAAACTGCAATCTTTTAACTTACATTGTTGTTGTTAGTTACCGTCAAGTCAGCTCAGACTCATGGCATGCTTACGTATAACAGAATGAAACGTTGCCCAGTTCTGGTGCCATCTTCATGATCACTGCTATATTTGAGTCCATTGTTGTGGCTATTGTGTTGTGCCTTGCAACTTAGGGGGTTCAACTTCCAGCACTAAATCAGACAATAGTCTGTTGTGATTCACAGGGTTTTAACTGACTAATTTTCAGAAGTAGGTCTTTCATCCTAGTTTGTCTTAGTCTGGCAGCTCTGCTGAAACCTGTCTACCACTGGGTGACTCTGCTGGTGTTTGAAATACTGGTGCACAGCTTCCACACAAGCCATGCCAGTATGACAAACTGGCAGATGGTGGTGGCTAATTGACATTGCTGAGTTTACTGAACTTACTCTTGGTTCCAGTTGTTTCCTAGTACTCTTTCCTTTGTCTTGATTTCTTTATTTATTTTATGCTATTGTGATGTGTGCATTTTTAAGCTGTATCTCATCTTTTTAAAATAAGATCATATATACAAATAAATAAGAACATCAGTTACATAGAAAAAGAACTGAAGGAAAAGATACTTGAACCTCTGCCCTTGTCACAGGAATCATTCCTATGATTACATCATGTCCTATCCCCAGGGTTCAGTTTAAACCTCTCGAAAATAAGAAGGAAAGAAAATACTCTGACCCCACAAAGACCTCAGTTGGGGAAAAAAAAAAAAAAAAAAAAACTGCAGCTATCTACAGGGCTGCGTCTTGAGAAGAAAGAGAACTGTATTCCCTTATTTTAATTAGAATACTTCCTAAGGGATGGTCACCTCATTACGATAGTTTTAAGGACTTTATAAAGAGATCAAAGGAGATTAAGGGAAGAACATATGCCGGAAGGACAGCTTTATATGGCAATACAACATAAAATGGAAGGGCAGATAACATCGATACAGGGTTATACTGATTGTTACTAAAATCAGAATACAGTAGAACATGGGCAGATCTTCAGATCTACTTTCTGTCTTACTGCCAAACAAAGCACAAGGGATGGTGCTGACGATTCTGCCCTGCAGTTTCCTTGGCAATTCAAAGTGTTGAGAGAGGTGCTATCAAATGCCTCAGAGAGATCACCTGGCCGGAGCTGTGTAGTCTTTTGCTCACATATAGGTAATCAGGGAGCGCTGAAATTCGTCCTGTGATCCTAACTGTAGTATACAAACACATGATTAGTTTTTCCACTGTACTTACCTAGACAATTTTTTTTTTTTTCTGTGAAATACGTTTTTCTAACTTAAACAAAATTGAATTCATGTCTAATTCAGTATTAGAAAGGAGGTGCAGCAGACTCCCTCTCCCCACCCCACACCTCTCACCTTATCTTTATCACGGTGGGAGAGCAACAGATTAGAAAGGTAAATAATTCAAACCAAAAAAGCATTTTCTCCATGATAACTTTAGGAGATAAACAGAGCATCATGTTGCTCCCACATTCTCCTGTAAATACTTCCAAAATTACCTGTACTGAATACTTCCATAATTATCTATGGAAGTCTGTATCCAAGTCCTATTGTGTGTGTATGTGTTTATGTGTGTGTGTGTGTGTGTGTGTGTCTTCATTCACAAGAAGTAATTAAAAAAGATTAAATACTACTTGTATCTCTACCCTTTTCCTTTAGTCAGACCTTTAAACATCTAACAACCACAATCACATATAGCTGACATTCAGTATTTCAAGCTATTTTAAATGATAAAGCACTATTTCCACATAAGTTATAACACAAGGTCACATTAATCAACACTACACAAATATCTCAGAAACATGCTGTTCCCATAATGTTATAATATGACCTCAAGGAAGAACTCTTAGTAATAAAGATAGGAAACACTGACAAAATCCATTCATAAACCAGAGGTATAAGGAGTGCATGAACTACTTTATAACACAGCCAGACAGACTTCTTAGTGCAAAATGTGAAGGCAGCCCAGATGGTGTAATATGGATACATAGTATTCTTTGACCTACTTTCTACATAACCTTCATTTTTTTAATACTAGTCAAAAGAAAGGACATTGATCCAAGAATTTAAGTGTAATACTATGCCTGGATAATAGGCATCAACCCAATAACAAGTTTGTAACTGATTTCAAAGAGGTGAGCAGGCTTTAAAAAGTAATTTCAGGAAAATTTATAGCCATCTTTTTAACTATAATAAAAGTATCTTTTTATATAAAAAGAACTTGATATTTAGAAAAAAAGACGGTGTTTGTAATAATATATTTTTATACCAATTTGGAATATTTGAAAGATAGCTTACACATAGCAGGCTACAACAAATGTTATTAAAAACAAGAAGTTGAGGAACTACAGGTTTTAATTACTTTATTTCATCAATTGTAATGTAAACTTTTTCATACTGTAACATTTCTGAAATCATGATGGGTCTTACAGGTAAAGGCATACCATAGTTTTAATAGCAGTTTGGTATATAAAACTGCATCTTATAATTCTAGAGTCAATAAATTAATGGTAAGTCTTCAACATAAAGTTAACTCCAGTTTACCCATTTTCAAGTATATCCAAGGATTACATTGCTGATGAAGCAGTGGTATGAACTGTTGAAACAGAACACTTCTTACTGTTGTCAGGAAGGGGGTAGCTCTACATTTTCTCCGTTCACGGAAGAGGAATAAATTCTACTCATTTGTTTTTCCTCAATTTCCTTTGTTTTCCTAAAGAAAAAGGTTTTTTCTGTACTGCTATGATGATGTGATATGATTTGAAGTTGTCTCACTATCCTCGTATCACTTTTCTTGACAAGATCTATACAGAGTATGTGAAGGAATGTGACATTTAAGCTGTGGCTTACCTATGTTAGATGTGGGTCCACTCTTCCTCATTTTGGTTGCTATAATTATTTAATGCAGATTAAGATTATTTATGTTTATGACAAATCATTTCTATGAAATTTTATTTTAAAACCTTGTTGAGAATTCAGTTGACAAACACTAAGTGTGAGTCAACTAAATTCACTAAACTGTATATATATGTTCTAATGTTAAATCATGATTTCCCTAGCACTTGTAGTCCTAAATTAAAAATTTCCTTTTTGCTTGTTAAATGACATGTTGATAGACTTAGCCATATTATTCTGGCTTGTATATATAAAGGTGCTTAATGTCCACAATACGTTCTATGAAATAGGAAGTTAAGTGATTTGGACATTGTGAGAACAGCATATTGTAATCTGCTTCTGTTTTTTCTTTAAGCATTTCTAACAAACTTCATACTTACCAGTGATCATCCAAAATGGGATTCACTTTTGTGTTTGGTCCCCAATCCACATCATTAGCAATTTCTCTATATATGATACTGGTTCCTCTCACATTTTCACTAGCCTTATAGCTTTCAGTAGAGCCAATCCTTTAACAGCTTGGAGAATTTTTTCTTTGTTTTTTAGCATCGT
>NW_004444034.1:3094209-3123546 GCF_000243295.1 Trichechus manatus latirostris
AACCAAAAGGTTGGCAGTTTGAATCCACCAGCCACTCCTTGGAAACCCTATGGGGCAGTTCTACTCTGTCCTATAGGGTCGCTATGAGTCGGAATCAACTCGATGGCAATGGGTTTTTCACTTCCAAATCAATACTTCTCCTTTGACTCTTGTTGCTACTATCACTAGCACTGGTTTTGCTGCATTTGGGAGCCATGATGTACTTCATGGTAATATTTTCAAAAGAAAATTAAACATAGAGATAACGCTACAACACTCAAGAGACCCACAGTATACCAGACTGTCTACACTGTTATACTATACAGTAAACATTTAGATAGACAGTACAGTACATACATAAGCCAGTAACAGGCATTTATTATGATTATCGAGACATATGCATTACAAGTTATATATATACTGTATCATCATAAACCTGGCAGCGCAAATGCTTTGTATACAAAAGATGTGAAGTCCTGTGTGTCGGAAGCTGTTGTATTTTTTTCTACGTCCTGTTCTCCAATCGGGATTTCTGAACTCTGTTATAACCTTATGAGACCAGGGACATATATGTAGTTAGACACTGCCCGAACAGATGTTATGTGCACATGACTGTATATGTGTGTGTGTGTGCAAAATAATAGGCTAACTCTCTATATATACATTTAACCTTTTCCCAACTGTGTATCATTTGTCCTAACGTGCTTCCAACACACTAGCCTCTCCCTCTCTCAAAATCCTATCTTCCTGTGATTCTGTACCTAATCCTAATGGAGTCACAGTCTCCATGGACATTTATGGACCTTTATATTACAAATAGTTGAAACCCTATGTAATCCCAATTTCAAGCATCCCACTCTCTGGCCAGCACTCCTGTTCCTTGAGTACCTTGGCTGCACCAATCATTACTTCAAGCATCATCAAGAAAAGTTGATCATTCCCTCTCTGTTGAAAAAACTCCCTTTTCCTGGGATTAAGGTTTGCCACACTTTCATGATTTCCTCCTTCCTCTCTGGCTGCTTCATCTCAATGTCCTTTCCTGGTTCCTTTTAATAGATCCAATTTGAGAGGTCCTCAGTGCTTAGTACATGGAACTCTTCTATTTATGCTTAACACTTTCTCCCTTGGTGATCTCATCCAATCCTGTGGTTTTAAATATTATCTATATGCTGACAGGGAACAAGGGATATCTTTGCTGGCATCAGATGGATCTTGGCTGAAAACAGACAATACCAGAAAGATGTTTACCTGTATTTTCAAGACTATGAAAAGACATTTAACTGTGTGGATCATACCAAATTACAGATAATATTGCAAAGAATGGGAATTCCAGAACCCTTAATTGTGTTCCTGAGGAACCTGAACATAGACCAAGAGGAAGTTCACTGGAAAAGACCAAGCGGATACTGCATGGTTTAAAGCCAAGAAAGGTGTGTGTCAGGGTTGTATCCTTTCACCATACCTATTCAATCTGTATGCTGAACAAATAGTCCGAGAAGCTAGACTACATGAAGAAGAATGGGGAATCAGGATTGGAGGGACACTCATTAACAACCTGCATTATGCAGATGACACAATCTTGCTTGCTGAAAGTGAAGAGGACTTTAAGCACTTACTGATGAAGATCAAAGACCACAGCCTTCAGCATGCATTATACCTCAACATAAATAAAACAAAAATCCTCACAACTGGACCAATAAACAACATCACGGTAAACAGAAAAGAAGATTGAATTTGTCAAGGATTTCATTTTACTTGGATCCACAATCAACAAGGAAGCAGCAGTCAAGAAATCAAATGATGCATTGCATTGGGCAAATCTGCTGCAAAAGATCTCTTTAAAGTGTTCAAAAGCAAAGATGTCACTTTAAGGACTAAGGTGCACCTGACCCAAACCATGATATTTTCAATCACCTCATATGCATGCAAAAGCTGGAAAATGAATAAGGAAGATAGAAGAAGACATATGGTGCTGATGAAGAGTACTGAATATACCATGGACTGCCAGAAAGATGAACAAGTCTGTATTGGAAGAAATACAGCCAGAATGCTTTTTAGAAGCAAGGATGGCTAGACTTCGTCTCACATACTTTAGACATGTTATCAGGAGGGGCCAGTCCCTGGAGAAGGACATCATGCTTGGTAAAGTAGAGGGTCAGTGAAAAAGAGGAAGACCCTCAACAAGATGGATTGACACAGTGCCTGCAACAATGGGCTGAAACATAGCAATGACTGTGAGGATGGCACAGGACTGGGCAGTGTTTCCTTCTGTTGTACATAGGGTTGCTCTCAGTTGGAATCGACTAGAGGGCACCTAACAACAACAATATGCTGCTGACACCCGACTATACATTTCCCCTGAACTTAAACTCATAGAGCCAACTTTCTACTTAACGTCTCCACTTTCATTTATCTAATATTGATACCAACTTAACCTATTCCATACTGAATTCTTGATATACCTTACATCATCCCCAACTTCTTTTGTTTTACTCTTCTCCATCTCAGTTAACGAAAAAATACAACTTTTCAGTTGCTCAGACCAAATTTCTTAGGGTCATCGTTTACTCCACTCTCTCTCACAAGCACATCCAAATCATTAGGAAATCCTTCTGGTTCTTCCTTCAAAATTTATCCAGAAAATGCAAATTAAGCCCCAGTGAAATTCTACCCTATAGTCACTAGAATTGCTAATAAATATCCATGAACTAGTCATATTTACTCCTACCATTACCTCTTGCCTGAATTATTGTAGTAGGTCTCTCTGCTTCCACAATCTCTTTTTCCTACAATATGTTTTCTACTTAGTAACCAGAATCATATTCTCTAAAACACAAGTAAAGTCATGTAACTCCCCTGTGATAACTTGTCTCCTTCATGCAGAGGTAAAACCAAAAGTCCTTAATGATTTACAAAACCAAAATCAGACTCTGTAAAATCTGGCCTCATCCTCTACCACTCTGTACTTACATCTGACTGCTAACTCCCTTTCTTACTCAGTTCCAAACATACTTGATGTTTCTAGCCTCAAGTCTTCACACTTGTTGTTCCCTCTGCTCTTTCCCCATATATCTGAATAATATACTTTCTCACCTGTGAAGTTTTGTCACATTCCATCTATTCCATGAGACATTACCAGTCTACTAAAAATTATAAAACACTAGCACTTTGCACACTCCTTCCTTAATTTGTTTTCCTTCATAGGACCTATTACCAACATACTAGATAGTTTATTTGTTCATTTTGTTCTTTATCTGACTCTCCCCCTACATTAGAATGTAATAATCAATGTAAGCAATTTTCTTTTTTTTTGGTTGTTGTTTTATTTATTACTATGTTCCATGGCCTAAAATAGTGTCTAACACCTAGGAAGCACTCATTATATATTAATTAATGTATACGTGAATGGATGAATAAATGATTGAATCTATAAATATGATCACTCCTTCACCAATGTCCTCATTCTGTTATTTATTAAAATGTAGAGGTGGAAAGAGTTGAGAATAGTCAAAAAACACATCATGAGAGAAATTTTTCCAGCTTGATCTAGATAAAAGAATCAACACTTGTTTTGAATGCATTTACCAAGCTTAAATCATCCTGCCTTTCCTAAAGTAACAAACTCAGCCTTGTAAAATTTATATCAAAGTATGATTTCATCTCAGTACAAAGTCAAAACGTTTGTAAGTTGCTGTTTTGATATCGTTAAGTGAGATTACCTCAATGTAATATTATATATAAAATTTACAAATGATAGAAATGATGCCAGAGATCATTTTGCAAGAATGATAGAATTTTGCAACACCATCTTCTTCACTGCAAATGCCTTTTTTCAACAACACAACGGTGACTACACACATGGACCTTGCCAGATGGAATACACAGGAATCAAACTGACTACATTTGTGGAAAGAGATGATGGAAGAGTTCAGTGTCATCAGTCAGAACAAGGCCAGGGGCCAACTGTGGAACAGATAATCAACTGCTCATATGCAAGCTGAAGTTGAAGAAATGTAGAACAAGTCCATTAGATCTAAAGGACGACCTTGAGTATATCACTTGAATTTAGAGGCCATCTGGAGAATAGATTTGACACATTGAACATTAATGGCCTCAGACCAGACGAGTTGTGGAATGGCATCAATTACATCATACATGAAGAAAGCAAGAGATCAGTAAAAAGACAGGAAAGAAAGAAAAGACCAAAATGGATGTCTGAAGAAACTCTGAATGTTGCTCTTGAACACAGAGTAGCTAAAGCAACAGGAAGAAATGAAGAAGTAAAAGAACTGAACAGAAGATTTCAAAAGGTGCCTCAAGAAGACAAAGTATTGTAATGAAATGTGCAAAGAGGAGTTAGAAAACTGAAAGTGAAGAACACGTTCTGCATTTCTCAAGCTGAAAGAACTGAAGAAAACAATTCAAACCCTGAGTTGTAATACTGAAGGATTCTACAGGGAAAATATTAAACTATGCAGGAAGCAACAAAAGAATATGGAAGGAATAGACAGAGTCACTGTGCCAAAAAGAATTGGTCAACCATAAAACATTTCAGGAGCAGCATATGAACAAGAACCAATAGTATTGAAGGAAGAGGTCCAAGTTGCACTGAAGCACTGGTGAAAAACAAGGCTCCAGGAATTAACGGAATACTAATTGAGATGTTTCAACAAACATATGCAGTGCTGGAAGTGCTCCCTCATCTATGCCAAGAAATTTGGAAGACAGCTCCCTGGCCAAATGACTGGAAGAGATCCATATATATACTCATTCCAAAGAAAAGTGATCCAACACAATGTGAAAATTATTGAACAATATCATTAATATCACACACAAGTAAACATTAGCTGATCTTTCAAAAACAGTTGCAGCAGAACATCCATAGGGAACTGCCAGAAATTCAAGACTGATTCAGAAGAGGACATGGAACAAGGGATATCATTGCTGATATCAGATGGATCACGGCTGAAAGCAGAGAATACCAGAAAGATGTTTACCTGTGTTTTATTGACTATGTAAAGGCATTCGACTGTGTGGATCATAACAAATTATGCATAACACTGAGAAGAATGGGAATTCCGGAACACTTAATTGTGCTCATGAGGAACCTGTACTTAGACCAAGAGACAGCCATTCGAACAGCACAAGGGGATACTGAATGGTTTAAAGTCAGGAAAGATGTGTATCAGGGTTGTATCCTTTCACCATACTTATCCAATCTGTATGCTGAGCAAATAATCCGAGAAGCTGGCTATATGAAGAAAAATGGGGCATCAGGATTGGAGGAAGACTCATTAACAACCTGTGATATGTAGATGATACAACCTTGCTGGCTGAAAGTAAAGAGTACCTTAAGCACTTATTGATGAAAATCAAAGACTAAAGCCTTCAGTATGGACTACTTCTCAACATAAAGAAAACAAAAATCCTCAAAACTGGACTAATCAGCAACACTATGATAAATGGAGAAAATATTGAAATTGTCAAGGATTTAATTTTACTTGGATCCACAATCAACGCCCACGGAAGCAGCAGTCAAGAAATCAAACGATACAGGTAACACAACAGAGAGTCCCAGATGGAGTGGGAGAAAAGTGCGGAGCATAAGTCAAATTCTTGTAAAAAACCAGACTTACTGGTCTGACAGAGACTAGAGGAACCCCCAAAACTATGGTCCCCAGACACTCTGTAATGAAACCATTTCCAAAGCCCACTCTTCAGACAAAGATTAGACTGGACTATAAAACACAAAATAATAAACATGAAGCGTGTGCTTCTTAGTTCAACCAGATACAGCAGACCAAATGTGCAGCTGCCCAGAGGCAGCATGAGAAGGCAGAAAGGGACAGGAAGTGGGTGAATGGACACAAGACAATGGGAGTGGAAAGGGGGAGTGTGCTATCATATTGTAGGGATTGCAAATAATGTCACATAACAATATGGGTATAATTTTTTGTATGAGAAATTAATTCAGGCTGTAAACTTCTACCTAAAGTACAACTAAAAAAAAAAAAAAAGAAATCAAACGACATATTACATTGGGCAAATCTGCTGCAAAAGACCTCTTCAAAGTGTTAAAAAGCAAAGATATCACCTTGAAGATTAAAGTGCACCTGACCCAGTCCATAGTGTTTTCAATCGCCTCATGTGCATGCAAAAGCTGGACAATGAACAAGGAAGACCGAAGAAGAATTGATGACTTTGAATTACAGTGCTGGCAAAGAATACTGAATATACCATGGACTGCCAAAAGAACTAACAAATCTGTCTTGAAGAAGTACAACCAGAATGCTCTTAGAAGCAAGGATGGTGAGACTCCATCTCACATACTTTGGACATATTATCAGGAGGGATCAGTCCCTGGAGAAGGACATCATGCTTGGTAAAGTAGAGGGTCATCAAAAAAGAGGAAGACACTCAAAAAGACAGACTGACACAGTGGCTGCAACAGTGGGCTCAAGCATAGCAATGATTGTGAGGATGGTGCAGGACTGGGCAGTGTTTTGTTCTGTTGTACATGGGGTCGCTATGAGTCGGAACTGACTCGATGGCACCTAACAATAACATTAGTGACCCCACTAAGTCTTTAATTAAAGCATACTACAACATAAATATAAGATTTTCTTCACACACACCAATAACAAAAATCACAACTCTTAAAGAAGGAAGGGATTTTCTCCAACAAGGTTTTCAACGCTTAAACTCATCCAGGTGGTCATATAACTTTAACCAACATCTACTAAAACACATAAACTAGAGACACTCTATAACTCTACAAAAGCATTACATAGCAGGGAATGTCAGAGGAAATTTTGATTTAAATTAATCACTTTAACATTTTAGGAGTACAGCATATTTGTTACTAAAGTGCAAAGAAATATATCATTTGATATTTATATAACATATTCTAGTGAAGCACATTTCTCGCAGTAGTGAGCTCTGTGTGGTGGATAAACACATACTGCATAGTTCAAATCTCTTCTTTACCATTTGTTAGCTGTGGGATATTGGGCAAGTTACTTAACTTCTCTCTGCCTCAGTTTTCTCATCCATAAAATGTAGACACAAAAAAATTTCCTAACAAAATTCTAGCCAATAGAATTCAGCATAATATTAAAAAAAAACCTACTCAGACCAAGTGGGATTCATACCAGGTAGGCAAGGATGGTTCAACATTAGAAAATCAATCAACGTAATCCACCACATAAAGAAAACAAAAGAGAAAATAATCACATGATCATCTCTAATCAACACAGAAGAGGCATCCCATAAAGTCCAACACCCATTTATGATAAAAACTCTCAATAACATAAGAATAGAAAGAAAATTCCTCAACATAATGAAGGACATCTATACAAAACCAACAGCCAACGTCATTCTCAATGGAGAGAGGCCGAAAAAATTCCCCGAGAACAGGAACAAGATAAGGATGCCCGTTATCACCACTCCTATTTAACACTATGCTAGAAGTCGTAGCTGGAGCAATAAGACAAGAAAAAGAAATAAAGAGCACACAAATTGGTAAGGAAAAAGTAAAACTATGTTATTTGTGAATGATAAGATACAATACATAAATCAAACGAAACCAAACCCACTGCTGTTGCGTCGATTCCGACTCATAGCAACCCTACAGGACAGAGTAGAACTGCCCCACAGTGTTTCCAAGGAGTGGCTGGTAGATTTGAACTGTTGACCTTTAGGTCAGCAGCCAAGCTCTTAACCATTGCACCACCAGGACTCCAATACTATACATAGAGAACTCAAAAGACTCCGCAAGAAAACTACTGGAGCTAATAGAAAGATTCAGCAGAGTAGCAGGATACAAGATAAACATACAAACATCAGTTAGATTCCTATACATCAATAAAGAGAACTATTGAAAGAAAAATAGGAAAACAATATCATTTACAATAGTCCCTAAAAAAATAAAATACTTAGGCCTGGGAAGTGTTTCATTCTGTTGTCCATAGGGTAGCTATGAGTCAGAACCAACTTGATAGCACCTAACAACAACAACAGGAGTAAATCCAACGAGGGACAAAGAAAACTACAAAATACTACTGCAAGAAATCAGATGAGACCTACATAAATGGAAAAATATACCACGTTCATGGATAGGTAGGCTCAAACATTGTGAAAATGTCAATTCTACCCAAAGCAATCTAAAAATACAATCCAAATACCAACAGCAATGTTTAACAAGACAGAAAAACTAATCATTAACTTTATATGGAAAGGAGAGAGGCTCCAGAGAAGTAAAGCACTACTGAAGAATAAGAGTAAAGGAGGAGTCCTCACACTACCAGACCTCAGAACCTACTATACAGCTACAGTAGTTAAAACAGCCTGGTAGTGGTACAACAGACACATTGATCAATGGAATAGAATTGAGAATCCAGATATAAATCCATCCATTGATGGTCACCAGATTTTCAACAAAGGTCAAAGTCCATTAAGTGGGGAAAAGATAGTCCTTTTAACAAATAGTTCTGGCAAAACAGGATGTCCATCTGTTTAAAAAAAAAAAAAATGATACAGGACCTATACTTCACACCATACACAAAAAATAATTCAAAATGGATCAAAGACTTATATATAAAACCCAAAACTAAAAAGATCATGTTGCTGTTGTTAGGTGCCGTCGTGTCAGCCCCAACTCTTATGTTCTGATCTTCATCAGTAAGTGCTTCAAGTCCTCTTCCCTTTCAGCAAGCAAGTCTGGGTCATCTGCGTAAAGCAGGTTGTTAATGAGTCTTCCTCCAATCCTGATACCCCGTTCTTTTCAGATAGTCCAGTTTCTCGGATTATTTGCACAGCATACAGATTGAATAAGTATGGTTAAAGGATACAACCCTGACACATACGTGTCCTGACTTTAAACCACACAATATCCCTTTGTTCTGTTCAAACAACTGCTTATTGATCTATGTACAGGTTCCTCATGAGCACTATTAAGTGTTCTGGAATTCCCATTCTTCGCAATGTTATCCATAATTCGTTATGATCCACACAGTCAAATGCTTTTGCATAGTCAATAAAACACAGGTAAATATCTTTCTGGTATTCTCTGCCTTCAGCCAGGATCCATCTGACATCAGCAATGATATCTTTGGTTCCACATCCTCTTCCGAATCGGTCTTGAGTTTCTGGCAGGTCCCTGTCAAAGCACAGCTGCAGCCACTTTTGAATGATCTTCGGCAAAAGTTTACTTGCCTGTGATATTGTTTGATAATTTCTGCATTTGGTTGGATCATCTTTCTTGGGAATAGGCATAAATATGGACCTCTTCCAGTCAGTTGCCCAGGTAGCTGTCTTCCAAATTTCTTGGCATAGATGAGCGAGCACTTTCAGCACTGCATTCGTTTGTTGAAACATCTCAGTTAGCGTTCTGTCAATTCCTGGAGCCTTGTTTTTCGACAATGCCTTCAGTGCAGCTTAAACTTCTGCAGTACCATCGGTTCCTGATTCATATGCTACCGCCTGAAATGGCTGACTATTGATCAATTCCTTTTGGTATAGTGACTGTGTATTCTTTCCATCTTCTTTTGACGCTTCCTGTGTTGTTTAATATTTTCCCGTAGAATCCTTCAATACTGCAGCTTGAGGCTTGAATTTTTTCTTCAGTTCTTTCAGCTTGAGAAATGCTGAGTATGTTCTTTCCTTTTGGTTTTCTAACTCCAGGTCGTTGCACGTCATTATAATATTTTGTCTTCTCAAGCTGTCCTTTGAAATCTTCTGTTCAGCTCTTATACTTCAACATTTCTTCCATTTGCTTTAGCTACTTGATGTTCAAGAAAGCCAGCTTCAGAGTCTCTTCTGACATCCATTTTGGTCTTTTCTTTCCTTCCTGTCTTTTTAATGACCTCTTGCTTTCTTCATGTATGATGTCCTTGGTGTTATTCCACAACTTGTCTGGTTTTCAGTCACTAGTGTTCAATGCGTCAAACCTATTCTGGAGATGGTCTCTAAATTCAGGGGGGATATACTCAAGGTCGTACTTTGGATCTTGTGAACTTGTTCTAATTTTCTTCAGCTTCAACTTGAACTTGCATAACAGCAACTGATGGTCGGTTCTGCAGTCGGCCCCTGGCCTTGTTCTGACTGATGATATTGAGCTTCTCCATTGTCTCTTTCCACACATGTACTCAATTTGATTCCTGTGTATTCCACCTGGTGAGGTCCACGCGTATAGTTGCCCGTTATGTTGGTGAAAAAATGTATTTGCAATGAAGAAGACGTTGGTCTTGCAAAACTCTATCATGGGATCTCCAGCATTGTTTCTATCACCAAAGCCATATTTTCCAACTACTGGTCCTTCTTCCTTGTTTCCAACTTTTACATTCCAATCACCAGTAATTATCAATGCATCCTGACTGCATGTTCGATCGATTTCAGACTGAAGAAGTTGGTAAAAATCTTCAGTTTCTTCATCTTTGGCCTTAGTGGTTGGTGGGTAAATTTGAATAATAGTTGTATTAACTGGTCTTCCTTGTAGGTGCATGAATATTATCCTGTTACTGACAGTGGTGTACTTCAGGATAGATCTTGAAATGTTCTTTTTGACAATGAATAAAGGACCATTCCTCCTCAAGTTGTCATTCCTGGCTTAGCAGACCATATGACTGTCCAATTCAAAATGGCCAATATCAGTCCATTTTAGCTCACTAATGCCTAGAATATTGATGTTTATGTGTTCCATTTTATTTTTGACAACTTCCAATTTTCCTAGATTCATACTTCATACATTCCATGTTTTGATTATTAATGGATGTTTGCAGCTGTCTCTTCTCATTTTGAGTCATGCCACAGCAGTAATGAAGGTCCTGGAGCTTGACTCCATTCACATCATTAAAGTCGACTCTCCTTTGAGGAGGCAGCTCTCTCCCAGCCACCTTTTGAGTACCTTCCAACCTGAGGGGCTCATAGTCCGGCAATACATCAGACAGTGTTCTGCTGCTATTTATAAGGTTTTCACTGGCTAATTCTCTTCAGAAGTAGACCACCAGGTCCTTCTTCCTAGTCTATCTTAGTCTGGAAGCTCAGCTGAAACCTGTCCACTCTGGGTGGCCCAGATGGTATTTGAATACCAGTGGCATAGCTTCCAGCATCATAGCAATATGCAAGTTCCCACAGCAGAACAAACTGACAGATGCGTGAGGGATAAAGATCACAGAAGGAAAAATAGGGTCAATGCTAGAGGCTCTAATACACAGCATAAATAGGATACAACTACCTCCAGCCCCAATGGCTCTATTTAAGTCCCTGAACCCACTAAAGTGCAGATCTCTACTGATTAGACCAGGTAAATAATGCTGCCAATGTACCCCATGCCACAAGAGCCTCTCTGTCTCCTAGGAAGAAAGGCAAACATTTTCTGCCATGGTGCTATGATTAAGCCGGTTTGCTTGGACTCATAATCAGAGAGATACAGAGTTTAGCAGTTCAGCATTTTTTTTTTTTTTGATTACACACTAATACCTGTCTAGGTCACTTAATTCTTGCTACACACATCATCATCCTGCTTCATTCTTTAAGGTGGATTTTCCCCTGTCTATAAACTTTTTTCCAGTGCATCACAACCACAGTCCATTGGATACATTTGTAAATATTTCAACTGCAACTGTGGACAAAGTTCTATCTCCTTCACTGCCAGAAGTGTCTCAGCTTCCATGTAAATCAGTGCATATTTTGAGGAGAGAGTGCTGCCTAATCCTGCATACTAGTGATACATATCATAGCCGATGGGACACCCTATAACAATAGAAAAAATGCCAGTCATATCCTTTGACTCTAGACTAATGTCATGGAATAATTATAAAACTGTGCACAGATAAGAAGAAATAATCTCATTTAGTACAAATTAATTTCTCATGCTGATCATTAATATGAGCATTATACTTATTCAGAAATCTATTAAGCTTTGTTTTCTTCCCTTTATTTGTGATGCTTGTTAAAAGAAATCAAATATATATGTATATTTAATTTTCAGAACACTAATGCAATATGTATAAATTATGGAATTTGGAAAATTACTATAAAATCTCAAAGAGGAAAATGGAAAAATTTCATAGTTCCATAATCCATCTATAACCACTGTATTGTAAATGTCAGTCTTAACCTGAGATCAGAAATCATAGAATCTTAAAAACATGCCATTCTTAATGAGAAAAAAATTCAGATGGGCATTTAATTTTAACTTTTACAACAGCAAAATGACATCGTCATTATCAGCAATGAAAAGAAAGCACTTCTTTAAGGACCTCAGGCCACATGAAACAACAATACCAGCGTTCAGGCTTAATGAAAAATTTGTTTTCCATGAAATGAAGATACTAAATGCAAAATTTAGTAAGAGACAGGGAAAATCTAAATCAGGATGAGCATCCTTTTTCCACTGGCTCAGACTACCAGATCTGAATAAAATAGAAGAGTGAACTAGAGTGAAGATGTCAGATACAAAATTAAGAATTTTTTCCCCCAAATCATCATCTGAGCACAAAAGAAAAAAAGCGGGGGCGGGGGGTTGGGGGACTTAGGTACTTGTACTTTCTCTATTATTCTATTACTCACCATTTTAAAAATAAGGAAATAAGAGCATATTTTATGCCTTATAGTCAATGAATACTTGTTTTAAACAGTAACATAATTTTTTGTATAACTCTAAAATTATTCCATTTAATAGATTCCATGCAAATAAATGTGAAGGCATTATGAGAAAAATACTTCCATGAATTAAAGGGTCAGACATCCTTTACCTCTATAATAGCACTCTCTAGAATGTTCTAATTAGCTTATTACACTAAAGCCACTGATAGTAAAATGCTGTGAAGTATTGCATTGATAGATTCTAGAAGAAAATGCAAATGTAGTTTTTCAATTGCACAGGACGGCTACCTAATTCATGTACTTTATTTTTCATTGGTTTTATAGAAAACATGTATCCCAAAAGCCAAACCCACTGCCACCAAATCTATTCTGACTCATAGCGGCCCCATAGGGTTTCCAGGGCTGTAAATCTCTACAGAAGCAGACTGCCTCATCTTTCTCCCACAGAGTGGCTGGTGGGTTGAACCACTGACCTTTTGGTTAGCAGCCGAGTGCTTTACCACTGCACCACCAGGATTCCTTAAGTATGTATAAACTTTTCAAATCAGTGCCTACATGCTGATAATATTTAGGAGAGTCCTTTTATTTTGATTCATAATATATTTTTTTGTGTAGTCAAATTGCCATATAAATTATATTACAGAAAATTACTCAATGTGAGATCAGAATCAAGATCTGTTTTCTCCTGATTTCACTCTGTCTAGATATTTGAATAAGTTATTTTCCCTATATGAGCAATTTTGACTACAAGCACTTGTCAGCATTTTCATTTTACAGATTAAAAACCCTAATAATCATACAAAAATTTACCACAGACAGGATTAGAACTCTTACTCCATGAATTTCCAATCTACTGTTTTCTGAACACGATGTCATAAACTTAAAAAGTGTTTCAGGCAGTGTGACAGAGCTCTGTCTCCTGTAGTTAACTGACTGATCAAAAAACAAGGATGTTTTGATCACATGTCTAGACTAGCACTGTGTTAGGTCTCTCAAAAGAAAGAAAAGCCAGAGGACAGCCCTTTCTACCAATGTTTTATAAAAGCAAGAGTTACATATTTGAAATAACTGGAGACTATTAAGCAACGATTGTTTAAATGCTCAATTGCACTTTTCCCATCTGCATTATAGGAATTTTTCAAAGGAAGCAATCGATGTGATGTGGAAGAGTTATAAAAGCCTCTTTGAAGAAGCACAATACATTCAAAAAGAGGACATGCTTCAGGAAATTGTTCTGTGCACCAAGCCACATGCTTCCTTTTAAGCATCACTATAGATCAATACAGATAAATCTAAAACAGAAACATAAATCTACCAACAAACATAGATAAAATGCCTTGTACTGTAATCACCAAATCCCTTTCTGGATCATCCTCCCACTCCACCTCAGATTCGATCTTCCTCTCAACACCTCAAATTAGTTCACCTTTTGAGGCAGGAAAAAAGGAGTTCCCAAGAAAGCTATCAGCCTCTAAAAGCCTCTGTATCCAAACTCCTGCCGCTTCATCTTAGATGGGATTTGGAGTCTGTAATGAAGTGAAATTTCCAGATCCAGGCATAAAATATTTGGCCGTTAATGGTTGGCTGTCGAACTTAGACCCAGGCTTCTCTGTGGTCGACCTAACCATGGAAGCAGATGCTAGGATAACCCAGATGGCCTGTGCCACTGAAGCAGCAGCACCTCCCCACCTCCTACTGTGTTGTTCTTATCCTGTGCCTGAGCACCTCCATTTCCTGGGTTCTGATCACTTGCTTCATTCGTTCTCCACTCCATCCACCACCTCCTTTCAGGTAAGAATTTGCCTAGCTTGTGTCACTTTTGTTCCTTGAAGTTTGATCCTATACCAAAATTTCAAGACTCTCAGCACAAGTCTTGCCACCTGTCTGCATCCTGAGGGTTCAGCTGTCATTTGGATACTCTCCCTGCCTACTACAACATCATGGTATTCACATATTCTGGAATTGGGACTCGGGCAGTTTTGCACTACAGAGCCTGTGCCAAAACTTGCTCTCTGGCCAAGTCATCTTCCTTTAGTCCTTGCCTTGCCTTGGTGAGCAGATTTCTGTCCAGCTCACTTCTCCACATTCAGAACCTGTTCTTGAGGGCTCACTTTGCCTCATACCCAGGTTCACTTGATTCACCCTGTGTCAGTCACTTACTTCTTAGCACATGAAGCCATCACTGAACCATCCAGTCAGTCATTGCCCCAAAGCACTGAATTATATCTTAGTTTACATCTCACCCTAAGTTTTCTCAGGATTGTCATACAAATTTTAATTATATTGGAAAACTGAGAAGCAGGTCAGATCCCAATGGAGTGAAGTAGAAAAGAGCAAAATAAAATAAAGCAAATGAGCTACTAGATCATAAAGCACAACAATAAATTAATAGAAATGCGCCCAGTAATGATCTAGCTAATTGTGTGTCCATGATTTCTTGGAGGATGCATTCTTCTAGTCATTATCCCTAAATGGCAGCCTTTGCTCAGGTTAGCTACCTGTCTAAAATGGAATGGTGACCATTACACTTTGGCTGGGTGTAAGATTGAGGCCAGTTTCACCCATCACTTTTCCTCAGAACGTGTGGCAGGAATTCAGAGGTCACCACTTTCAGGGATAATCATCAATTTTTTTCAGACTTCCAGATGGGTGCATCAGTCCCATGTACTTTAAAGTCTTAAAAATATCAATACCAAACATATGGTCGAGTTAAAGTCTTAGGGGACCTAAATTTCAACTTTGAAGGCTATTAGATTGCTTCTAGCATACTTTGGAATTGTCTACTCATTGCTTTTTGAAATACTTAAATACATATGACTCTACTATGCAATTTTTTTTCATATTAGATAATAATTGGGTGTCATTCAGGAGAGGCCCTCTATCACTGGGGAAAAGCCTACCAGTATAGCTAGTTTCTTAGCTACAAACTTTGAGCAATTCTAATGTATTAGTTACCTTGACATATATCATCTACAGCAAGATAATTCCTTGAGTTATAAATTTGCCTTCTTTTCCCTATGCTTTGTCCCCACTCCAATACCAAGAAGGCACCAGTCTCTTTTTGCTCCTTTGTCTCAGGGAAGTTTCTGATACTGGGCAAAATGCAGAAGCTGTGATCAATATGCCAGAGAATAATATGTGTGTGTTTGTGTTGGGAAGAAGGAGGTGTTAGTGAGCATAGTTAAAGAAAGGAGAGATTCTATAAGCCAAGAGAGTGCTTAGAAATCTGGGGGCCCCAAAATCATTAGAAGCCTCTACTTGAATTCATTGTTCCTTCTAACAAAGCAGAACTAATTAAAATCGTCTGTCACTTTGTGTCATCAGCATCCATGTAGCAGCAAGAGATTTTTATTTAATTTTCACTTTTTAGGCCCGGCATATAAAATGAACATATAATAGAAACTCTCTTATTTCATGATAACGTTGAAACAATCGCATCTTAAAAGGAGTTTTGTCTCTATCTACAGATTTATATTAGCATTCTCATAAACTATTTCCTGTTGAGTTTCTTTCTATTTGCAGATATTGTGAAATATATGTCTTTTAGCTCCTTGTAAACAGTAGGCACTTAATAAACATTTGGTAAATTAAATATATTACAATGAAATTTTAACAAAAACAACACACATTGTCAGAAAGTTATTTCAGAAGGCGAAAGTAATTTTTATTTATCTGTATCTACTTTTCAGACACAATAAAATTTTTCTAAAGAATAGTATCTTCCAAACCATTTTTATTTCTACATAAACTTCATTAATAGTGTTCTTTTTAGATTTAAATTACTTTCCAACTTCATTACTTGTCCTGCATACACTCTCAAAAATGTGCTAATTCAAACGAAGCACTCAGGCATCTCTTTGTGTCTCAAGGATCAGAAATTCTTATGAGAAACAATAAGTGGCTTTGTCAGGTAGTGAATGAGGAAGAAATTTCTGAAGTAAGGAATAAACCATGTTCAATTTTAACATGTAAAAAAACATTTCTTTAACTTGCGCACGATTTAAAATCTAATCATAAGAATGAGGGTCTTTAAATACTAAGATGACTTTTCCAGAAGACAATCTGTATCCTAGAAGGCAGCAATACTGGTAGTAATTGATCTTTTAACCCAACAGAAATTCAAATCAAAACAAACAGGACAAAAAGAATCCAGTAACAAGTAGATTACATACTAAAGCCTTAACCTAGAGTTTTTCAACCTCAGCTCTGTATACATTTTGGACTAGATGATCTTTGTTGTGTGGCTTGAGTATTGCAGGATATTTACCACCATCCCTGGCCTATACTTGCTAGATTCTAGTAGCACCTCCTGCCCCTCTTGTGACAATAAAAAATATTTCTAGACACTAACCAATGTACCCTGGTAGGCGAAACTGCCCCTGGTGCCTTGAGGACCACTGCTTTAATCTCATTCCCTTCTAGCTAGTTTCTTGATGGTATTTTCTTCATATAGCCATTCACTGAGCCAGAAAAGATTTGACTTCTAGTGTTTATAAAAACAGAAAGGTGCAAATGCTGAATAATGTCTTTATATTAGTATATACAACTAAGGATTGCTCCAAATCAAATGCTAGGAATATTATTTGGGTTTCTTCCTGTCTAGAAACAGTGTAATTTTGTGATTAAAGGAATGGCTGGACTTTGGGGTCAGGCAACCTGAATTCAAATTTCATTTTTAACATTTACAAGCTGTTTAATCATGGTTATGTTACTTAAATTTCTGACACATTTCCAGTCTTCATCTTAAAAAGGCAGATAATAATAATACCTCTACATCATGTTATTGTACAAATTAAATGGGAGAACATCCCTAAACGGCATGTCACATATTAGATATTCAACCATCTTATGCTTATAATCATAAAAGTATAAAAATATCTGCTATTACTTATGGGTTATGGTGTTTCATAGAAATAACATTGTTTCTTCTTTCAGCTCTTTAGTAATTAAACTAGGACTATATAATTCAGTGTAATTTAGGATTTGAAAAGGTGTATGGCAGGATGGTATTCTTTCACCTTACTGATTCAATCCATATCCTGAACCAATCCAAGAAGACAGATTGTATGAAAAAGAATGTGGCATCAAGATTAGCGGAAGGCTTATTAACAACATGCAATACAGATGACATGACTTTGCTTGCCAAAAATGAAGACAACTTGAAGCACTTACTGATGAAGGTCAAAGTCTACAGCCTCCAATATGGATTACAGCTGAATGTGAAAAAAACAAAAATCCTTACAACTGGACCAATGAAAAACATGATAAATGGTGAAGAAATTGAATTTGTCTAGGATTTCATTCTACTTGGAACAACAATCAACACCCATGGAAGCGGCAGTTAAGAAATCAGACAACGTACCATAGACCACCAGGGAATCCTGGTGGCACAGTGGTTAAGAGCTACGGCTATTAATCAAAAGGTCAGCAGTTCGAGTCCATCAGCCACTCCTTGGAAATTCCATGGGGCAGTTCTACTCTGTCGTATAGGGTCGCTACGGGTCGGAATTGACTGGGCAGCTTTTGGTTTATGGACCTCCAGAACAATGAAAAAATCATTCTAGAAGAAATACAACTGGAATGCTTCTTAGAAGCAAGGATAATGATACTTTGGCTTGTTAATTTTGGGTGTGTCATTAGGAAAGACTAATCCCTAGAAAATGACATCGTATTTGGTAAAGCAGAGGATCAGTGAATACAAGGGAAAGCCTCAATGAGATGGATTAACATAAATATATAAACACATAAAAAATCATGAGTATGGCACAGAACCAAGCAACTTTTCTTTCTGTTTTACATAAGATCACCATGAGTCCCAGCCAATTTGATGGTAACTAACAACAACAACATATCATTTAGAATATCCTCTAAAAGTAGAATTTGCATTTATTTCCATTTGCCTTTGTGATGGAACAAGGCAATAGGGTAAGCAGGACTTTAGGAGTTATTTTGTTTTTCCTCTGTCTACATTCTTTACAAACATGATGATTAAGGAGAAAACCTCATTTTTTTTTTCTTTTTCTTTTGATACACTTCTTTAATGATATTAAAGAATTAATTGGACTACTATTTCTTATAAAACCATTCTGAAACCTATACCTCCTAAGCAGTTGTCTGAAGCCAATCAAACGCATATTACTGAGACAGACTAAACATAGTGAATTTTATTATTCAGTATTATTTTCCAACAGGAAACAGAACACACTCTATATTGTAAACTCTGATTTGAAGTCAAATCTGTTGAGGCATTCCTCACATATGAGAAACTCAAATAAGGTATGATTTCCTGTCCTCCAGGACCTTACCATTTTTATTTTATTGTGCTTTAGATGAAAGTTGATAGTGCAAACTAGTTTTTCATTCAAAAAAATTAGTACTTAAATTGTTTTGTGACATTGGTTGCAATCCTCGCAATGTGTCAGTACTCCCCTCTGTCTCCCCCCACCCCGCCCTTTCCCTTTCCACCTTGGGTTCTTCCTATTTGTCCAGTTTCCTGGCCCCTTCCTGCCTTCTCGTCTTTGTTTTAGAAGAAGTGTTGTTCATTTGGTCTTGTATACTTTATTGAACTAAGAAGCACGTTCCTCACATGTGTTGTTTATTTTATAGGACTACCTAATATTTGGCTGAAAGGTGGATTTCAGGATTGGCTTCAGTTCTGAGTTAGCAGGATGCCTGGTGGCCATAGTCTCGTGATTTTCTCCAGTATCCATCTTTTTTTGTGAATTTGAATTTTGTTTTACATTTTTTTCCCGCTCTGTCCAGGACCCTCTATTGTGATCCTTTCAAAGCAGTCTATGGTGGTAGCCAGGCACTATCTAGTTCTTCTGGGCTCAGGCTGGTGGAGGCTGTGGTTCTTGTGGTCCATTAATCCTTTGGACTAATATTTTCCTCGTGTCTTTGGTTTTTGTCATTCTTCTTCGCTCTGATGTGATGAGACCAACAGATATATCTTAAATGGCCACTAGCAAGCTTTTAAGACCCCAGACGCTATTCACCAAAGTAGGATGTAGGATATTTTCTTTATAAACTATTAGAAATGACATCATATTAGGTAAAGCAGAGAATCAGTAATCAGGATCTACTATAAAAAACTAGATGTTCCCTGAAACTATGGTCCCCAGCTCTCAGCCCCAGTAACTCGGTTCATCAAAGTGTTTGGATGTGTCTAGGAAGCTTCTATGACTTTGCCTTGGTCAAGCTGTGCCTTTCCCAGTATTGTGTGTTGTCTTTCCCTCACTGAAGTTAACTTGTCTACTATCTAGTTAGTGATTTCTCCTCCCCACACCTGCCCTCCCTTGTAACTATCAAAGATTGTTTTTTTCTGTGTGTAAACCTTTTCTAGGGTTTTTGTAGTAGTGGTCTCCTACAATATTCATATTTTTGTGAATGACTTATTTCACTCAGCATAATGCCCTCCAGATTCATTCATGTTGTGAAACGTTTTGTGGATTCATCATTGTTCTTTACTGTTGTATAGTATTCCATTGTGTGTATGTACCATCATTTGTTTATCCATTCATCTCTTGATAGGAACTTCGGTTGTTTTCATCTTTTGCTATCGTGAATAATGTTGCAATGAACATGGGTGTGCATATGTGTATTTGTTTGATGGCTCTTATTTCTCTAGGATATATTCCTACAAGTAGGATTGCTCGACTGTATAGTATTTCTATTTCTAGCTTTTTATGGAGGTGACATCATTTTCCATAGCGGTTGTATCATTTTATACTCCCACCAGCAGTGCATAAGAGTTCCAATCTCCCTGCAACCTCCCCAACATTTGTTATTTTCTCTTTTTATGATTAGTGTCAGAAATGTCAGGGTGAGATGGTATCTCACTATATATATGTATATATATATATATATACACATACATATATATATATTTAATTGTACTTTAGATGAAGGTTTACAAAACAAACTAGCTTCTCATTAAACAGTTAGTACACGTATTTTGTGACATTGATTACCAACCCCATGACGTGTTAACACTCTACTTTTCGACCTCGGGTTCCCTATACCAGTTTTCCTGCTCCCTTCTGCCTTCTAGCCCTTGCCCCTGGACTGGTGTGCCCCTTTAGTCTCGTTTTGTTTCATGGGCCTGTCTAATCTTTGGCTGAGGGGTAAACCTGAGGAGTGACTCCATTACTGAGCTAAAAGGGTATCTAGGGGCCATACTCTCGGGTTTCTCCAGCCTCTGTCAGGCCAGTAAATCTGTTTTTTTGTTTTGTTTTGTTTTGTTTTTTGTGAGTTAGAATTTTGCTCTACGTTTTTCTCCAGCTGTGTCCAGGACCCTCTATTGTGATCTCTGCCATAGCAGTCAGTGGTGGTAGCCAGGTACCATCTAGGTGTGCTGGATTCAGTCTGGTATTATTCAGTCCATTATTATTCTTGGTTGGCAATTTTATTCTTTCAAGGTTTTATATATGTCATCCCATTGCCTTGTAGCCTGCATGGTTTCTGCCGAGTAATCAGAGCTTAGTCTTATTGTTTCCCCTGTATATGTGACTTTTCATTTTTCTCAAGCTGCTCTGAGGGTTCTTTCTTTGTCCCTGGTTTTAGCAAATGTGATTATGATATGCCTTGGTGATTTTTTTGGGGGGGTCTATCCTATATGGGGTTCGTTGAGCTTCTTGAATGGTCAGCTTTTCATCTTTCATGATATTAGGGAAGTTTTCTGTCAGCAGTTCTTCAATGATCCTCTCTGTGTTTTCTGTTTTCTCCCCCTTGTTCTGGAACTCTGATCACTCGCAAATTTTTTCTTTTGATTGTATGCTACATCATTCTCAGGGTTTCTTCATTTTTCTTCATTCTTTTTTCTGATTTTTCCTCAAACAAAATGGTATCCAAGTATGTCTTCAATTTGGCTGATCCTGTGTTCTACTGTTTCAAACCTGCTCATCAGAACTTCCATGACATTATCCATTTCAGAAATCTTCTTTTTTATCTTTTGGATTTCTAATTGCTGTTTTTGTATGATATCTAGTTGTGAATTTATTTTGACAGTTTATTCCTGCATTATTTTCCTGAGTTCTTCCATTGTTTTGTCTGTATTTCCTGTGATTCTGTCTGCCTTTTCCATGATTTTGTCCATTTTTTCCTCATTTTTGTCTGCTTTTTCCTTTAACTCTTGGAGAGCTCTGAATATTAGAGATTTGAATTCCCTGTCAGTTAGTTCTAGTGCCTTTTCTTCTACTGGAAAGTCATCTGGTGTTTTATTTTGGATGCCTACTGGAACCATCCTATCTTGTTTTTTTAATGGTTTGCTATTGTCTGCTGTCTTCAGGACATTCAGCAGTTATTCATTTATTGACTGTAGATTTATTTGTTTCATCCTGCTTTTTGTTTTATTTGGTTATGTGTTAACAGGCAGGCTCTGTGTTCTTTGTTGTTTGCTTGTCTGTGGGCATGATACTTCTCAACACCTTATCCAAGGGGCAGGGTCAGTCGCTCTGCTATGGTGCAGCAGGGCAGGTCCAGCTGATGGAGAGCAGCTAGGATGGGTTGCTTGTGGCACATACTGGGGCTGATAGGGCAGAGCCAGTTGTCAGTGCAGGGCAGGTTCTAGTAGATCGTGTGTCTTGCTTGAGGGTGCAATGTTCAGCACACAGTAAAGATAGGCAGGAGGGAGGGGGGAGGTTGTGATGTGTGGAGCTAAGTGGGTATGGGAAAGAAGATAAAGAGGAGAGAAAAACAGGAGCCCCCCCCCCAAAAAAAAAGTGCTAAGGGAGCCTGCCGCTGGAGTGGCACAGGCCTGGGGAAGCCATGTGCCAGTGGCTTTCTAGCCAGGTGTTGAGGCACAGTCTGTCACGAAGGGACAGATACGGCACACGCAGCTAGATGGGCTGGAGAAAGGACCAAAAAATGCCCCAAGGGAGCACACTAGAAGCAGGTCCCCAGACGAGTGACACTGTACAGCCCATCAAGAAGGAGGGGAGATGGCACACAGTGTCAGGTGTTCAGGAGAAGGGTAAGGAATGAAGGTAGAGGGAGACAAGAAATCGAGGAAAGAAAAGAAGAGAGGAAAAAAAGAAGTTGCCCTGATGGAGCCTAGTGATGTGGTGGTACAAACCAGGGAAGTGGCTACCCATAGGTGTGGCACTACACAGCTTGCCTAGAAGGAGCAGAGATGGCATACAGTGCAAGATATTTAGGAGAAAAGAAGGGAAAGATGGTAGAGACAGGAAATCAAAAAAAAGAAAAAAGAAAAAATCCCCAATGGAGCCCACTGGCTTGGTGGTGTGGACTGATAAAGTCGCTCTCAAGCTGCTAGGCACTGCACAGCCTGTCTAGAAGGGACGGAGATCACATACAGCACCAGGTATTCAGGAGACATGAAAAGAAGGAAAGTAGAGAGAGATGAGAACCTGAGAAATGAAGAAAAACAAAAGGGAAAAAAGAAAAAAAATAATAAAAAGAAATGCCCACAGGGATCTCACTGCAACTGGGGAAGTAGCCTCCAGGCCTCAGGGTACAGCCCGTCTAGAAGGGGCAGAGATGGCACACAGCACCAGGTATTCAGGAGACAGGAAAAGAAGTAGAGAGAAACAAGAAACAGAGAACTGAAGAAAAACATAAAGGAAAAAAGAAAAAATTTTAAAAAAGAAGAAAAAAGAAATGTCCTGGGATCCCACTGGCGCAGTGGCACAGACCAGGGAAATGGCTCCCAAGCCACATGGTACAGCCCGTCTGGAAGAGACAGAGATGGTACACAGCACCACGTATTCAGGAGACAGGAAAAGAAGGTGAGCAGAGAGAGACGAGAAACCAAGAAACAAAGAAATACAAAAAAGAAGGAAAAAAATGGCCCCAGAGATCCCACCAGCACAGCAACGTGGACTGGAGAAGCAGTTCCCCAGCTTAGCAGCGCTTCACAGCCTGTCAAGAAGAAGCGGAGATGGCACACGGAGCCAGGTATTCAAGACAAAGGAAGGGAAAGAGGTGAGAAAGGGAAGAAACCAAAAGAAGCTGATAAAAGCAACAACAGCAACAAGGAAATGGCACGGAAGAAGACAGCCTGTGTGGGTGGAGTGAATCCAAGTGGCAGGGAACCAGCACCTCCCCAACCAAGCCAACTGTCTGCAGCCTTGTGGGAAGCAGTTGAGGCCGAGCAGGAGGAAGAAGAGTGGCAGATGGGAAAGTGTGTATCACTGGTTACCAGGTGCTCAGTCTCCTGCTGGGAGCTCCATGAAGCTGCTTTCCCATACTCCCTGTTCACCGACCTCTGACAAGAGTCCAAGATGGTGAATCCATGCTACATTACCTGATGGAGACCTCCACTCCGTAACTCTCCTTGCTCTCTGTTTTCTGTCAGTTTCTTATTCCATTAGGTGCTTGGTTGAGTTCTTTATCTCTTCTTTCGACTCTTAGGGCTCCAGGATTGACATTTGTCTCTGTTTTACTTAGTTTTTTGGGTCTTTGCTGTGGCAGACAGCGTGGTCCTTCTGTCTATAGCGCCATGTTGGCTACGACTCATTATAGTTTTCATTTGCATTTCTCTAATGGCTAATGATCTCAAGCATTTCCTCATGTGCCTGTTAGCCACCCGAATGTCTTCTTTGATGAAGTGTCTGTTCTTATCATTTGCCCATTTTTTACTTGGATTATTTGTCTTATTGTTGTTGATGTGTTAAAGGATTCTATACATTTTAGAGATTAGACCTTTTTTGGATATGTTGTAGCCAAAATATTTTTCCCAGTCATTAGGTTCTCTTTTTACTCTTTTGGTGAAGTCTTTTGAAGGAGCTGACAATTTATTGCATATTGCACAATGTGGGAAATTATGCTTTGTAATTTTTGTTTGCATTACAGTAATCAAACTTCAATAGAGACAATACATATTAATTGTCAGAAAGTTATTAACCAATGTAGAAACAATATAGAGAAGGTAGTCATGTTTCCCATGATGAATGACCTCCTCACATTGATAAAAATTTCCCTCCCTCATTTAACCAGGCTAACATGACTAACATGCTCCAGAATCCCCTTGGTTTCATATTTCCCAGTGACTCATGGACCCAATCAAATCATTCCTCACTTCCACTTGACTAACCCAGGGAAAAACTGAGAACTAGTCTCAGCCAGACTGATATACTAGCCAAATAATATCCAAGACTTCAGGTCTCAGCCTAAATGTTAGTTCTGCAGCAAACTCTTCCCTGACTTTGTCAACCACACTAGCTAGTTCCTCCAGCTGTATGCTCTCTTTCACCCATAGTTTTCCTTTATAAACTTTTCACAAATAGAATGTAATATGTTAATATAGATAAACTGTGTCCAAAGACCATAGCTATTACCAATTTACAGGACAGCATTCCTAGGTGTAGGACTACCACCTCCTCATTTGTTCTGTTTATCCAGGTTGCTTCCCTCACCTAGCATCACTCCCTACAAATCTGGTTTAAGGAGACACACTTGCTGTTTCTATGTAGCTAAGAAATAAATGTTTGGACAATCAGGTCACTTAAGAATAAATCTAAACTCCAGCTCCTAGCAAAAATGACAGACTAGTCTTTTATCTACAGTTGTTGTTGTTGTTAGTTGTCAAGGAGTCCACTCTGACTCATGGCAACTTCATGTGTGCAGAGTAGAACTGCTCCATAGGGTTTTAAAGGCTGTGACATTTTGGAAGCAGATTGCCAGGTCTGAGTCTCCTCTGGGTAGGTTTGAACCACCTCCTTTTGGCTTGTAGCCAAGTGCTTAACCATTTGAGCCATCCAGGGATTCTTTATCTACTAGGACTATCTAAATTCTGATGTCTCCTAGTTTTCTATCAAAATAACATTTACATTTCTTTCAGCTTGTATTTAAATCAAGTAAATTAAATTCCAGAAGACAAAGATAATTTTACTGAAACTTCTTGTGTTTTCATTGATCTTGAAGACTTCTATAATCTCAAGTATAATTATCAGGAACAAAACAAAACATCCTTTCTTATTTAGTTTGTCAGGGACTTCATTTATCTTCTTAAATCATGTTCAGCTCAACAAACATTTCTTGAGAGTCAAATGTCTGAGTAAGAAATTGCTCTAGGTGCTGGAGGAAAATGTGTAGTGAAGAAAATAAACACATAATACATAGCTTTAATAGTGTATGTACAGTGTAAAATACATATATATGTGTATATATATATATACACATATATATATACAGACCAATCCTGGGTGGCGTGAGGGGGGCATTCAGTGAAGGATTCCTGGGGATGTTGAACATGGAAGAAGCTTTAAGCTTATTTGAGGTCACCCTAAATTTGATTAATGTGAGCTTGAATAAGATAGTTATATAAGGCAGAGTATATACTAAAATACAAAAATTTAACATGTAATATCCCACATAGGAAAAAAGTCCAGAGAAAATCTTTTTAATATTTCCCTTATATCCATTTTTAGAACTCAGTTTTAGAACTCAGCAGCGGACAGATGATAAAAGATGGTAAATTACACTGATCTTTCAAATACCTTTACAAAAAAAGTTCCTTACATAAATTCTAAACCTCTGATAATCTCTTCATATTCTCATTAGATTTAGAGATGAAGCCAACCACAAAGATGATCTTCTCAATTCTCATACCCTGACAAAGACATAAATCATCAAATATGGACAATTAAAATTTTAAGTTTTTAAATGCTATTTGAATCCTTACAAAGGACACTGAAATATCTTCTCAGGCTTTGAAGGTAAACTAGATGCACTTGGTACTTAGTATTATGAGAATTTAAAATAGAAAATAATAATCTTTAGGATACTCGTAATTTACTTAAGGGAAGGGACATATTGCATACAGCCATGAAGAGGACTAAACTATTCGAAAACTTTACGTGCAGTTCTACTCTGAAACATATACGGTTGCCATCAGTTGGAATTGACTTGTCAGCAACTGGTGTTTTGGTTTATTTTAAAGAACAAGCGAGTGAAAATGAAGATTAATAAAGCACACAAGCACTGGAAAAATTAAAATTCAAAGATGTAAGCATTTTAGGTTGAAGGGAAGAAATCCTGAATGAGCTTTACAAATGGGACTGTTGACTGAAACAGAAAACACAAGGTAAGAAAGAATGGAAGTTGTGGTTATAATATGGAAAAGGAAGAGTAAGTGGATGAAAGTGCAAAAGGTTTTGCACAGGGTGAAAAGATGGACTTCGATGAACATGATAAAGGAAATCATTAAGGTAACAGGCATCTAAACATAATTTACAAGAGGCAGAACCCTGAGACTGAATGGATTACTGAAGTGAGGCCACAGTGTGGGAGACTACCTAGTAGGAAAAAAATGTTTCAGGCAGATACTCCTCAGTAGGAGGGAAGGCTTGGAGTAAATTACTCAGAATACTAGGAACGTATTCTATTCCAAAAAAATTAGTCAAATTACAGGAAAAATTATTTTCACATTTCCCACTGTCTTTGACAGAAAACCAATGTTGAGAGACTATACTGTATGAAACTCTTGAAAATATATGAAACTTTTCTTATTACTACATAGTTGGTTCTACCAATAAATACATTTTATTTTTCTCAGATATTGTCTCTTTTACTTAAATAGTCACATTCTTAGAAACACATAAAGATAAGGATAAACTAGAATTTATCATTAAAGAAGCTTCTTGCCATCATATCTTATATTACCCAGTCAGGTCATGAAGTGTTTATGCATCTGCTTTAATAATCTTCCTAATTTACAGTTTTGGGTTATTCCTTTGGTCTGGTGAATTAAATTGTGGTCTCAATACTTTATATAGCAGATGGCTTCCATAGACCTCACTATGCTTTGCTTAGCCTTCACTTAAAGTCAGCTTAATATTTATTTCATATTTGATTTGTTATGCTTTTTACTTTGAGTTTTGGTCACATAGACCATATTAACAAGCACAGTAACATAGTAACATGCCATAGAAAATTCCAATTCAAAAATGTATTTAAAATGTAATAGGCTATTAAATTGTTATGACTTAGATTTAAAGGAATATGCAATTGGAAGAATTTGTGGGTGTTTATTTGATAATATAATAATAGTTTATAGCTACAATTTATATATTGCTTACTTCGTGCCAGGCAGAGTGCTATATGTTTTATATACATGATCTCATTTAATTGTTCAAATAACACTATGAGGTACATATTATTATTATTTCATAGGTAAATATGTTGAATATTTATGATTATGATAGTTCAGTAAATAACATATGCAAACAATATGCAAAGCACTTTACAAGTGTTATGTGACTTAATCTTCACAAAAAACTGAGGGAGGCTATATTTTTATCCTAATTTCACTGAGGTAAAAAGAAGTTAGATAATTTGCATAGTTAGTAAATGGCAGGACCCATCTCAAAGAAGTTAAGTAGGTGGTGGCTTTCTAAATATACAACAGAGTTCAGATTTAAAAAGATGTCTGACTCAGAATCTCTGCTCTTAACCATATCTAGCAATTATCACTAAATATGACTCCTGCTTCTAGATGGACAATTTTCTAACCACCCAGGACAGGGTAAAAACTTCCCTGGTAATTTAGACAAGATGTATTACAATATCCTATAAAAATTATCCAGTTATATCAAAATGATTGCAGTCAGAAAGTTTATACAAAGACACCCTACCTTCTCACCCTCAAAAGTTATTATTTTGCAGTTAGGATTTAGTATCCCAAAGCTGTTTTCCCTTTCACATTAGAGATCCTGTGTTCTCCTTCTCTGTCCTCATACCAAAACTTTGATTTCAGCTAAAAGACCTAAGCAGGTTATGTTTAGAAGAGCTGAAGGCAAAAGCAAGGTTTGTATACATAGCTCAAAATAAGGTTATTAAATCATTCTTATACAACGTGGCACCCTTTTAACTTGTCTATACAACAAATATTCTGTAAATGTTTACTAAGCATTTACTAAATTATGGTTACTATTCTGAATACCAGTGATATAAATACAGTTCGTCACCTTAAAAAATCAGTATTGATATGGGTGTACAACAGGTGTACAAGTATACACATGTGGAAGAGTTATTATACTGTGTGAAAATACACTATAGCACACTGGTTAAGAGGGAAGAATGGAAGCAAATTACTTGGATTTGATGATGCTTGGCCTCTTGCTAGCTGTGTAAGACTAGGCAACTTACTTAAACTTTGTGTAATTAGATTTATCATCCATTAAATGGGGATACCTACATTTACTGCATAGGGTGGTATTCAGAATTAGCCAAGATAATGCTAGTGCCTGGCAGTTAGTAAGTAGTTAATGTGTTTCATTTATTATCATGGAATGTGCTAAATCTATAAGAAAAAAAGTCTTGACCAGCAAAAAGGCACTCTAGGAATAAGCACCACACCGTCCCTCCACAGAGAAGATCCGAAAAACTAAGCCAAACAGAGAAAACAACAATCCTGAAACCCTAAAACATCAAATGAAGAGATAAAGAACTCAGCCAAGCTGAGTGAAAAAATGGAGTGAGAAATGGAGTGAGAAAACTGACAGAGAACGGAGAGCGAGGACAGATTCCTGCAGAAGTCCCCTATCAGCTAACGCAGCACGGATCCGCTGCCTTGGACTCCTATTGGAGATCAGCAAACTGGGGGTACGAGAAAGCAGCTTCACGGAGCTTCCAGCGGGAGACATAACAACCGGTAATTTGCGATATACGCTTTCCCACCCCCCACATTTCTTCACCCCCACTCGGCCTCCTCTGCTTCCCGCGGCCACAATCTCCTGTCCAGGAAGCACTGGCTGCTTGGATTCCACCCACCCAAATGGGCCGGCTCTCTGA
>NW_004444034.1:3130694-3141375 GCF_000243295.1 Trichechus manatus latirostris
ACCAATGTCATAAAACAATAAGTGTACTACTGTTTCATGAGAAACTATTTGTTCTGTAAGCCTTCACCTGAAGTACAATTTAAAAAAAAAAAAAAAGAATAAAGTCTTATGGGAACCCGAAAAAACAGCCAATTCATTTTTTTCTATGGGAGACAGGCAGGCAGCTAGTGTCAGGGAATTCTCTGCAGAGTAACTGAAATGAATCCTGTGCCTTGATTTGGTGGCATAGACAAGAACGCAGAAATATTTTCTAGTGAGAGGAAATCACTGAAACAAGGGAATAGATGAATGGAAATATATGATCTATTGGTGAAGTGGCAGGTGTTCTAATATGGTATAGTATAGGGTTCTGGGTTAAAATGGCAGAAGATAAGTGAAAGAAGTGGGTAAGAGCCAGATTAGAAATTCTTTAAACAAACCTAAAGAAGTAAGAGGAAAATGTCTGCCAGCAGGGATCCTCAACTGTCAACTGAGTTACTGAATGCTAAACAAATCGAAGGAGTCTCTGCGTGATACAAATGGTTATCATGGTCAGCTGCTAACCCAAAGGCTGGAGGTTTGAGTCCACCAGACATACTTTAGAAGAAAGGTCTGATAATACACTTCCAAAAGTCACAGCCACTGAAAACCCTATGGAGCACGGTTATACTGTTGACACACATGGGGTCACTATGGGTCAGAATTGACTCCACAGTAACTGGATGGTTGGTTAAACAACTTGAGAAAGACCATGACACTCACGCCCACTTACTGTACTTGCACTAATCTGCTAGGTAGAATTTTACCTTGTGTAAACCAAGTGCTCAGTAAATACTTTTTTAAACAGAATTGATATAATAAAGTAAAATAAGACAACAAAAAAACCCATCTAACTCATTATGTGGCTCCTGCTGAACAATCTCTGTAGTCAACAACTGAGTGATAATAGCCTGTCTTCATTTGATTAATCTTGTCACTGACTTTAGAATTTTATAATTACATTAAATAACATTTTTATTAGATCAACATAGGGTATTTCATAGGCATTCTTCCAAATACCCTGTTTGAGGTAGGAGAGAGTTCACAGATACTTCCTACAAAAGCCTGTGGGTCTTTTCCTTTAGTTCAACCTAACCACCCAAATAGTTACACAATGCTCTCTCCTGCTAAAATTGAACATAAAAAGCATTTCATTTATTTCAAAACAAAATCAATGTATGCTGTCTTCTATGGAAGACAATCCCATAAAAGCAGCAGTCACGAAATCAAACAACACATTGCATTGGGCAAATCTGCTGCAAAAGATTTCTTTAAACTGTTAAAAAGCAAAGATATCACTTTAAGGACTAAGGTGCACCTGACTCAAGCCTTGGTGTTCTCAACCACCTCATATACATGCAAAAGCTGGACAATGAATAAGGAAGACCGAAGAAGAATTGACGCCTTTGAATTATGGTGTTGGCAAAGAATATTGAATATACCATGGACTGTAAGAAGAAAAAAACAAATTTGTCTTAGAAGAAGTACAGCCAGAATGCTCCTTAGAAGCTAAGATGACAAGACTTCATCTCACATACTTTGGACATGTTATCAGGAGGGACCAGTCTCTAGAGAAGGACATCATGCTTGGTAAAGTAGAGGGTCATCGAAAAAGAGGAAGATCCTCAACGAGATGAACTGACACAGTAGCTGCAACAATGGGCTCAAGCATAGTGACGATTGTGAGGATGGCACAGGACCAGGCAGTATTTCTTTCTGTTGTACGGAGGGTCACTAATGAATCGGAACTGACCTGACAGCACCTAATAACAATAACATGCTGCTTTAAATTTATTCTGTCCCTCTGCATTAATGTGATTAATCAATGGTGACTTCAAGATAATTTATATTATTGCCTATAGCCCAATTGAAGAAGTAGAAAATTTAATTTAATCAAGCGGTCTGCATATTACAATTGAAGTTGAGAGTAACTAACCTGAGTGTCCAATTTTAAGAGATTAGTCCTGGCATAGATGGTAAATATCAATGAAGACAATGGTGACTAATTTTGTTTTGTATCCAATTAAAATTACTGTATCATAGTTAACTTCAACTATTACTGTGATTTTACACAATATTCTTGAGGAGGTAGAAGATAATTTTCAAATGGTTAAAGTAGTCTCCAAAGGTCCTATCAGTAATATCTGCAGCAACATTTCCTTCTATTTTACTAAAACAAAATCATAAGAAAATGAAGTTTTCTATGGCAATGTATAAAATAGACACATAATGTATTCACATACTTAAATATTAATTTATAAACTCAAGAACATCATGCATGTGAGTTCAGGAAATTTCAGCACATCAATTTTTATTAGATGCTCTTGCCAAACATAAGACCAATGGGAATGAATAGTGTACCATATGTAAATCAACTCACTATCTTAAGTACTCAATCAACGTATCAATAATGCATTATTCTTATGAACTCTGCTTAAATCATTAAATCAACTGAGTATTTTCTCAATTTCTGTTTTGGAAAGTTTCCATTACTTGCTACAGAAAGCAATAGTACTCGAGATAACAATAATGAATTGATAGGAGCTAAATCATTATTAAGGAAAAATGAGAATATTTTTAGTAAACAAACTGGTAAGTGGATAAGTTAACAAGTGACTGATAAAGACACCTCTGAGATCAATGTCAATTTTCCATTCTCCAGGTTTAACTACTTGGAAATGTTCTGAATTGCTATTTCTATAGCAGAGACATCTGAAAGACTGTCTACCGCAAATAACTGAAGTTATAATATTTTTCTGTAAAACACCATTTTGTGCAGAACAGACCTTTGAAAACTGTAGGTTATTCACCTGCTTTATTACAACTGCCCTTTAAGGATGTGTGACTGTAATATATACTGCTTATTCTGAAAGAATTATTATTCCGAAAGCAAAAACGAGAATGCAGGTAGTGAAAAAACTCTCTAATAACTGTGGTAAATTCTTAAGATGCATAATTTTGGATTCCAATGGTATGTGACAATTAAGTGGATTCAACTGTAATAAAATTTTCAAAGCCCTTTAACTTGCATTCTTAGCCGTGTATGCTCTCAGAGTACAGCTAACACATTTTCCTCCAGAGGAAATCCTATACCAATTATTCATGTCTGCCACTGCTAATAAGGGTATACTAATTTTGATAAGTCATTCCAGGTAAATAAAGGATGTTTATGTGGGACTCTTTCACTACTATTTCATAAGCAATTCTATTTTAACTATTTCCTTGGATTCACTTTGGAAAGCTTAAATTGTGCTGCACACACTTGGTAAAAGTTAATGTCTACAAAAAAAGAAGAGAAAATGTCTGTAATGCCCACCATGAAACAAACCAAGAAGAAGAAACAGATATTTATATAGGCACACTGCTTACAGTATTTCTGGAAGTTATTTAGCTCTCATCAGCTCCATACTGTTTATATCTAATACACTGGTTTCTCTGAAGAGTCAGAGAGCCAGCCCACAAATATAAATCCTGAAAAGATCATCTGGGTTTACTAAAATTGACATAGATACAGATACGTTGTTGTTGATAGGTGATGTTGAGCCAATTTCAACTCATAGTGACCCCATGTGACAGAGCAGAACTATCTCAAGGGGTTTTCTAGGCTGTAATCATTATGGGAGTAGATTTCCAGGTTTTTCTCCCACGGAGCAACTGGGTGAGTTCAAACTGTCAACCTCTTGGTTAGCAGCTGAGCACTTAATTGTTGTGCTACCAAGGCTCCAGATACAGATATAATATAGTTTATTCTGTTAAATGACTCCACAGTAATCAGTCACATTTCAAACATGAAAGTCCAGTTATCTCATTATCATCCTTAAACTTATACGTGAGCTAGGTGCTACAGAGGGGTAAGGAAACACTTTAAAACATGTGAAAATACCTATGATGATGAATAATTAAAATCCTACTGAGCCTTTTTAAGAATGAAATATTTCCTTAAATATGTAGTACACCTAATACTCACTTATTGATTATCTTGTTATCCGACATTTTGCATTTACGACAACAGTAAAAAATCTACTGACTATTTTGCACATTAATGACGTACGTCTGGCAGTAATGAACGCCAAGGTGTGAGGTGAGAGTAATGCTGGCTGTGATGATTAAGGTTATGTGTCAACTTGGCTGGCCATGATTCCAGTGGTTTGGCAGTTATGTAATTATATAATTTGGCAGTTATGTACTGATATAATTTGGTAGTTATTTAATGATGTAATTTTGCAGTTACACAATGATGTAGTCATCCTCCATTTTGTGATCTGATATGATCATTCTCCATTTTTCCATAATGCCAATTTTCACATAATAACCTGGTCTTTGGAACCTAACCATATTGATAAGTGAGGAGTGTGTGTAGTTATTTGATCAATATAACAGTAGTGACTTATAATAATGAAAATTCTTATCGTATTTGAAAACTGAGGGATCAGAAAGTTATTGTACCTTTAAAATACAAAGCCACTGTTTAATATGAAAGCAGATTACCCAGAGGGGACAATATGATACCTTTAACTTTGTACTTGCATGTAGGAAAAATAAATAAATAATTGGGAGATATATAAGGTGAATAGAATTTTTAAAACAACTGTTTCTCTCCATATAAGTAAAAACATATTTTCTAATCTCTCATATCCTCTTATTAACAACTAATATTTATTAAGCATTTATGCTGGGCACTTTGTGGAGCTCCTGACATACTAGATCTTCAGGAGGACAGGCACCCTTGTTTATTTACTGAAGGGTCATAAGCATCTAAAACAGTTCCTGGCATATAATTGCTCCTCAGTAAATATCTGTTGCATGCATGAATAATTTATTGCAAGCAATACTCTTAAAACATATAATTTATACTATCCCCAGTTTACACAGGAAGAAATGGAGGCCAACAAAGGAAGCCACATGCCAAGTTCACCAACCCAGTCATTGGTAGATCTAGGATTTGAGCCTAAGTCTTTTCTTCCAGATGCAACTGGACATTTCCTGTCTATTCTGCAAACTTGCCTACTATCCCATCCAATCCTACAGTAAAGATCCTGAAACAGACATTCTGCATGTATGTGTACTGTATATATCATTTGATACAATGGTTCTTAACTTGTCATTCAGTGTATTTTTGTTAAATGCCAAGTTCAGGGTTATTTCATTTCTCTTTAGCACAAATTATAGTACTCAAAGTTCTTTCAGAAATAAACCACTGGGAAATTTACAGATTTTCAATTCAGTAGCTGCATTAAAAAATCACCACTGCCACATAAATGTGAATTCCAACTGATGAGCATAAAATAATTCGCTGAAATGTAATCATAATCTATTTTTTAAAGAAACCTTTTCTTGAGTTTGCTTTCACATCATTGAGGATGACACTGTGTCAGTCTCTCTCTATAAAATACATTATTTACAGCATTTGTAATTCACTTATAAAATGCATGCAGAAAATTGACATGTAAGATCCCGGTGTGAGTCTCCTTTTAACAAATTTTAAGCTCTTTGGGCAAATATCATCATAGCATTTACCTGCTGCGCACTGCTTTTTGGTGAAAATGCTCTTTGGGTTTCACAGCAAGATTAGCAAAATTTCAAGCATAGTGATATATATATTTTTTTCTTTTTCTATGAGGACAGAAGAAGGTCTTTGTAAATCCTGCTACATTCTCTTCAAGTATGCCTTCTTTTTATCTGGAAATGTCCCAATTTCACCATCATATTTGAGAGGCAGTTTTGCTGGATATGTAATTCTTGGCTGGCAATTTTTTTCCTTGAAGGCTTTATATACGCCATCCCATTGCCTTCTTGCCTGCATGGTTTCTGCTGAGTAGTCCAAGCTTAATCGTATTGACTCTCCTTTGTAGATGACTTTTGTTTATCCCTAGCCACTCTTAAAATTCTCTGTCTTTGTTTTTTGATTATGATATGTCTTGGTGACTTTCTTTTTGGATCTACCTTGTGTGGGGTTCGATGAGCATCTTGGATAGATATCTTCTCATTTTTCACGATATCAGGGAGGTTTTCTGCCAATAAATCTTCAACAATTCTCTCTGCATTTTCTGTTATCCCCACCTGTTCTGGTACTCCAATCACTCATAGGTTATTCCTCTTGATAGAGCCCCACACAATTCTTAGGGTTTCTTCATTTTTTAGAATTCTTTTATCTGATTTTTCCTCAAATAAGTTGGTGTCAAGTGCTTTATCTTCAACCTCACTAATTTTGACTTTGATTGCCTCAATTTTGCTCCTACAACTTTCTATTGAGTTGTCTAATTCTGAAATTTTATTGTTAATCTTCTGGATTTCTGTTTCCTGTTTCTCTATGGATTCTTGCTGCCTGTTAGATCTGTCATTGTGCTCTTCCCTAATCTTATTAAGTTCCTCTACTACTTTGTGTGTTGCTTGGCTTGTTCTGCATTTTGACTCATCTCCCTCCTGATCTCTTGAAGATTTCTGTAGGTTAATCTTTTGTATCCTACCTCCGGTACTTCCAGGAAGTTCTCTTCCACTGGAAAATTTCTTGCTTCTTTGTTTTGGGAGCTTGCTGAAGCCATCATGGTCTGCCTCTTTATGTGATTTGATATTGACTGTTGTCTCCGAGCCATTAATAAGTTATTACATTTATTTATGTTTGCTTACTGTGTCTTAGCTTCTTGTTTTGTTTTGTTTTGATATGCCCAAATAGGCTGCTCATGTGAGCTAGTTTGATTATTGGCGCCTTTGAAGCCCTAATGTCCTGTCACCAGGTGGTTAGATCTCTTACTAGGTATGTGAGCCCAGGAGTCCATTTACTTTTCTTGTATGGATTCAGCGCAGGTGTCCAGATAGTTGGTCACCAAGTGTGTGGTGCAGGCTCTCACCTACAGTCCTAGACGGGCAGGGACGATTAGTGTAGGTACCACTATCAGGCTGCAGTAGGGGGTTGCGTGCTGAGCAAGGCAGGGGGTGACGGCTGCCCCCACGTGTCTGGGAGGAAAGTGTATCCTTATTCCTAGAGCACATAGGTGGGTTGGTTTTGCAGCCAGACTATGGGCACTCAGTGCTGTTGGCTGAAAGGACTGGGAGGCCCCACTTAGTCTTGGACTACTGTCATGGGTGGCCAGGAGGCATGGGTGGAGCCACCAGTCCTCAGGCCCCTGATGTGGGTAGGTGAGAACCCTGCTTGATGGGCAGAGCAGTGTCAAATGTCACGAACCTGCCACTCTACCATATAGCTGATACACTTGAAGTTAGGCGTCAGGTATATCCTGTTGTACTGTGCTAAAGAGGGCCTAAGGTGTTGAAATGGGCCCACAAAGGTCTATGCAGGGGTGAAAGGCATTCAAAGTCCTTGAACTCCTTAATCCTGTGTCTAGGCAAAGGAGCTGCACCTACCCTAAATTCCTGGCTTAGGGGAGCTGGCAGATTATTTATTCCTTTTTGTTAATTTGTTTCCTCTCCAAGGCCGGGAGAATGGCTCAGGGTGTGTGACGGGTCCTTACTTCCAGCCCAGGGAATGCAGCAATGGCTGAGGCTGGCCTGGGACCTGTGCAGAGCGGGGACGGGGAGGGTAAATGGGAGAGAAGCTTTTCCCAAAAAGGGTGTTTTTTGATCCACGTGGTATGTAGATGCATGTACTTATCTTTTACCAGTTGAGCACCGTTTTTCACTGGTTCTGGAGGCTGGAGTAGACTCTCCACCGCTCGGTTTCTCCCAGTGAGGAAAACTTGTCCCAAGCGCCACTGCCTGCCTCACCACATGTGCTGGCAAGTATGCCTTCTTTTTGACCCAAAAAGCATTTAGCCAGATCCTTATGTGATTACAAAAGAATTACCTTGGTGTCAATTCTAGCCATGCCAATCTTGAGTTTGACCTCTAAAGCTTGATTTCTACAAGTGGATGGAAAGTAATTTCTCTTTCTCATAGGCTCTCACAGGTGAAATGAGGGAGCACATGTGAAAGCACTTTGAAATTTATGATGCTCTGCAGAATTATAAGAATTAAAAAAAAAACAAACACAGGTGCCACTGAGTCTATTCCAACTCACGGCGACTCCATGCGTGTCAGAGTAGCACTGTGCTCCATAGAGTTTACAATGGCTGATTTTTTGGAAGTAGATCACCAGGACTTTCCTCTGAGGCACCTCTGGGTGCACTTACACTTCCAACCTTTCAGTTAGCAGCCGAGTGTATTAACTGTTTGCACCACCCCAGGGACTGAAAAACTTACCACTTTAGAATAGAAGGGAATACACAGGCTTGGTCCAAAACTGAGGGTACTATCCCCATACCTATCCACTCTAAGGAGCCCTGGTGGTGCAGTGGTTACGCGCTCAGCTGCTAAACAAAAGGTCGATGGTTCAAACCCATCAGATGCTCAGGGGGAGAAAAACGTGGCAGTTCACTGCCGTAAGGATTAAAACAAACAAACAAAAAAAAAACAGTCAAGTCAATTCCAACTCATAGCAACCCTACAGGACAGAGCAGAACTGCTCCATAGTATTTCCAAGGAACGGCTGGTGGATTTGAACTGCTAACCTTCAGGCTGGTTGGCAGCTGAGCTCTTAACCACTGCACCACCAGCCTTGGAAACCCTATGGGGCAGTTCTAGTTTGTCCTACAGGGTCACTAAGAGTCAGAGTCGACTTGATGGCAATGGGTTTTTGGCTTCCACTCAAATCTTTTCCTTATCCCTTTTTCCAATGTTCTTATGAGAAACACCCACCATGTTACTTAAGCCGGAAACCTGAGATTATCCAAAACCATGTCCTCTGCTTCAGCCCAGATATAACTATCCTAACCAGCTAGCAAGTCTCTAAACCAGTTGCCACTGAGTCACCTCTGACTCATGGCAACCTCACGTGTGTCAGATTAGAACTGTGTTCTATGGGGTTTTCAATGGCTGACTTTTTGGAAGTACATCACCAGGTCTTTCTTCTGAGGTGCCTCTGGGTAGACCTGAACCACCAACCCTTTGGTTAGCAACTATTTCCACCATCCAGGAACTCTAGCAAGTCTCCACCAAAAAAACCCAAAAAACACTGCCATCTCGTCTATTCTGACTCATAACAACCTTACAAGGTAGAGTAGAAATGCCATATAGGGTTTCCAAGGCTATAATTTTTACGGAAGCAGACTGCCACATCTTTCTCCTGTGGAATGGCTGGTTGGTTCAAACCACCAACCCTTCGGTTCACAGCTGAGCACTTAACCACTGCGCCACTAGGGCTCCTTAGCAAGTCTTTACCCTCCTCTGTATCTTTATAGTCACACAACCTTAATCCTTGCCCTCATTAATTGTCATGCACATGTCTGCAATAATATACCTACTATAATCCTTGGCCCCTCTAATCTAGTCTCCACATGGTAGTCAGAATGACTTTTCTAAAAGGAAAATCAGATTATGTCACACCACTGTTTAAAACCTTCAGTTGGTCCCTGTTGCTCTCAGGATGCAGATTAAAATCATGATTATGCTTTGTAAGGTCATTTTTGATCTGTCCCTCTTCTGTTCCTTTTCTTTCACTCTAGGATTCACCACAATGGATTCTGTAGTTCCATTAAAATACCATGCTCTCTGACAACATGGGGCCTTTAAATATGCCCCAAAGCTGCATTACATTCTTAAATCAATATTAGAGACCTGATTGTTGTCTCAGTCCCTCTTAGACTGAGGGATTATCAGGGCATTGAGAAAGCATTTGTGACTTTTTAGTACGTACTGCACTCTACTTTAGAGACCAATCCAATTGCTACAGATAATGAAGAACTGTTTCTAACTGGCATTTGGCACAGAACAGAAAGGAGTGAGTCAAAGACTTTGATAAATATTAATATATTGATTTGAAATCTATGTATATGAGTATCAATTCAAATTCTTATAAAGGAGTATATAAGGCAGACATATAATAAGAAAGAACCTTTGTTAAATATAAACTTAATGTCATGATAATTTCAGGAAATTTGAAACATCGAGAAAAACAGAACAGTTATCATCATCCACCATAATAAAAATATTTATCTGTATAGTATTTACTGCTATGATTTTTATGTTTAAAAAATAATAAAAATGGTAACAATGACAGAAAGGCCAGGTAACACTTATTGAACAGTACTGAGTGCCAAGCCCTCTACTGGATGTTTTGCATGGATTATTTAGTTTAATTCCCAAAACAGTCCTACAAATAAAGATGAGCATACTGAGGTTCAGAGAGGTTAAGTAATCTGCCCAAAGTCTCACAGTTAGTATTAAAAAGTCTGATTTCAATTGGAATTATAATTCTAAGTCATTCAAAACAAATATATTTTATAATTTTATTAATAGTATGTGACTTTTTACATATAAAACCCGTTGCTGTCGAGTCACTTCCGACTCCTAGCGACCCTATAGGACAGAGTAGAACTGCCCCATAGGGCTTCCAAGGTGTGGCTGGTGGATTCACACTGCTGACCATTTGATTAGCAGCCAAGCTCTTAACCACTGCACCACCAGGGCTCCTTTTTGAATATAAGGTCTCATTATAAGGTCATCTTCCAGTATGAGCTTATAAAAAATCAAAACAAAAAGTAGTGTAATTTTCTTCCAAATATATGTTATTTTTCATCCTTAGATGGCTTTTTCTTTGATATAAAATAGTTGAAATATATGACATATGACATACATAATAATCATTTATTGCAATACATAGTAAATAATA
>NW_004444034.1:3141828-3192372 GCF_000243295.1 Trichechus manatus latirostris
AATAGGATTGATTTTTATTTTGTAAAGATACTATTTAGATACAAATACCATGCAGAATACATAATAAAAAGGCTGGCTTATTCTTAAGGAGAATTCATTGGAAATTTGGATTCTAATTACTTTGATACTGGCTCCCTAAAACTTGGAAGAATTTTAATGAATATATATATATATACACATATATATATTTTTTTTATTGATCTTTTTTTGAAAGGAAACATTTGGAGCAGATACTGACTTATTTTATTTTTCAAAATGTTTTAAGTTCTAATAAAATAACTTTTTAATCCAAATCTCTATTCTTCACCAAATAAGTAATGAAAGGAATTCATACAGGAAAAAACAAATTCATAAACTTAAAATCCACATAACTGCATATTACTTATCAATCATCAGACCTTTTTCATGAATTTCTCACAAGCAATAGGACATGTCTACATTTAAATGACTCTGAAATTAATGAAAATTGTTCACTACATCAATAGACTGTAATGTTAAGTAACCGGAAAAAAGGATCTAGCAAACATCTCAGACGATAATAACGCTTTGATTATCACTGATGTTTAGCATAGGCATAAAGTTGAAGGACCAATAACTTCAGAGTTCCAGGCCTACTGCTACAACCATTGTGTATAAGGTTGCCATTAATCAGGGACTGACTCAATGAAAGTTAACAACAACAAATATATATATTTGTATATGCTAAACAATAAATAAAAAAACAAAACAAAAAACTCTTTTGCCATGGAGTCAACTCCAATTCACATTGACCCTATAGCAACACCAGTAAGCAGATTAGAACTGCCCCGGGGTGGGGGGGTTCCAAGGCTGTAATCTTTAGGAAGCTGACTGCCATATCTTTCTTCCATGGAGTGGCTGGTGGGTTCAAACTGCCAAACTTTAGGTTAGCAACTGAGCACTTTAACCACTGCGCCACCAGGGCTCCTTTCAGACCAAGTAAGCCAAAAACCAAACCTCTTGATGTCAAGTTGGTTCTGGCTCATAATGACCCTACAGGACAGAACAGAACTGCTCCAAAGGGTTTCCAAAGAGTGGCTTTTGGATTCAAACAGCCAGACTTTTGGTTAGCAGCCTTAGCTCTTAACCACATCGCAATCAGGGCTCCAAGTACTTGCCACTAATTCAGAGTCCAAAACTCAACTCAGGTTTCCCTTCCCATCTATCGCCACTTACAGCCACGGTTTCCACCATGCCACCCCCATGTCTGAAATTGGGCTATTTGCCTCTTTCTCATAGTTCCTAAAACTTATACACCTTTCCAATACCCATACTCACACTTTGCATTGGCTTTACTTCTTTCTCTCCCTCAAAGGCAGGGGCTGAATCATGTTTACCTTTGTAATCCAGTTGCCCAGCAGAGATCCTAATATAGTTAATCAAGATGCTGGAGAAGTCAGCTTTCTAATTTAATTTTCATTATATTTTACATAATAAATAACTGCATTTGATCCAAGTAGCAAGGCATTCAACATTACTGCACATCCTTCTCCAAATCTTGTAACAGGAAGTGTTTTAACTGGATCACCTAAAGTAAATCCTGGCCCAAAGAGTCCATAGTTTCACACTGCAAACAGCCTTCAAAAGTCAGAATTTTAATTCTTAATGTTTTCAGTAATCATCACAGTATATTTAAAAATTTACTCTACATTATAACTCTGCTAGAAGATTCAACTCATGTTTACTAAATGACAGCATATTTTACTAAAAGTAATAAGCAAAGTTTTTCTCCTTCCCTTACATTACTTTTGCAAAATGTATCTGCAAAAGAAAACAGAATTTATGAGAAAGTACCAAGTTCTATACATCAGGACTATATTTAGGCATTCTAAAGATAACACTATTCAATTCCAGCGAAGAGCAGAAACAGAAAACAGCGTAAAAGCCAATGCAAATTTTATGTAAAAACCTAAGTGAATAAAATGTGAACATTTTAGTAAACTAGTAATAAAATCATATTTCAAGATGTCTTGTTCGATTCAACCAAACGCAGATAAAACAGATCTCATTACCGCAGATAAACACCATACTTTATATTTTCTGCAGTTACGTTGGTAACTAAAGTAAGTTCCTCAATTAACAAGAGTTCCCGTGGCAGACAAAAGTCTTTGAAATAGAAGTGTCAAATAAAAACTTCATATAGGGAAGTCAGTATTCACTATAAATCTTTTAATATCAGACTAAATATTATTTTTCAAAACTATGAAGTTTATTTTTATTTTACCTGTACTATCATATGCCAATGAATCATTATATCCTTGAAATCAATTGTCTTGCAATCCACTTTTTATTATTTTGGTGGTAGTTACACCTATGTGGGTAAGTTAGTTCATGATCAATGGTTTTGTCTACAAGGCCTCCTGATTTCTCTTAAATTTCTGGCAACATGAAATGGCGGTACGTAAAATGTTAAAAATTCATATTCCTAGGATGTTTGTTTCAAAAATATATTCTCATTTATAGAAATATAGGGAAGGAGTGATATTATATAAAAGGTATAAAAAGACCTTTTACAGTGAGCTGGGAACATGTTTTTACTGGCTATTGTTGAATGTGTGTTTGTATGCAGAGCTAGATTCAATCAAGGAGGGCCATTAAGTTCAAGTGCTAATTATTCCCAATTTACTTTCTTCCTTTTTTTTCTTTTTTTTATTAAGGAGTTTAGTTGTTACAATGCCTTTTGGTATAACATAAATGAAAGGGAAGTAATTTTATAGCTGTTGGGGGATTTTTACAAACAACATCAACAACAGTCTATCTCCACATTATATATAAGTGGGAAACTGATAAAATAACTATTTAAGATATTTCAGGAAAACTTAGTACAATGTAAAGGGAGTGAACATACAATATATTTAAATTTTAAAAAACACTGATCATCAGAAGTATTTAAGTAAGAAAATAATAAAAAGTGTAACTTGGGTGTTTTAGACTGATAGATCTAGAAGAAACTGCAAGAGACGAACTAATCCTTCTAACCTAGCAACATGACAGTCTTTCATGGAAGATCTTGAAGAATTTAGCAAATACCTGTGGTAAGTCCTACAGTATCTTCAATTTACAGATGTGGGTCCCCGAAGAGAGATATGAAAATATATCAGCCTAGGTTTACTCAGATAATATGCCTGGTGTAGGAAGCCACCCCAGGGCCCAACTCTCAGCTGACTCTGCTGAGCCGGAGCTCCTCTGTCTGCTCTTCTCTCCAACAGGTTTCCTTTGGGCATTGATCTATATTTCACACTTCTTTAATCCTTGATAACCAAGCTTCCTTTCCCTGTAGGCCTATAATCCGATTCCTCCCAACATTTCTCTCTGAGGGCAACATTTTGTCCCTTTTTTTTTTTTTTTTTCCCCAGTAGAATATCAGTTCTGTCCTCTCTGCCCACTACCTCCTTTAATTTTGTCTTGAGTATTTCCCCTTCCCAGTGACACAAGAAAGGCAGGTTTCCTGTATCTCAGGAGACCCTTGTTTTAGGGTAAATTATGCTTTTAATAATACTGCACAGACTAGAGGCTCAGGAAAATAAATGGCATTCCCAGAACAAGAAGTTTTAAACTGACACAGCTGATTACCTCTTTAAATGCCAACTCAGTGGAACTGCTAAGCAGAAAAGAAAAAAAAAAAACAAAAAACAGATGGTTACACATTCAGTAAATCACATCATACTTTAGTTACATGAAAAATTAGGAAATTATTAATTTTTTTCAATAATGATAGCATTATTATCTAAGGTGATAAATACTTTCAAACCTAAAATGTACCCCTCTTTCTCTCCCAAGTGCGCGCACACACACGCATATACCCCGGGGGGGGGATATATTTTAATTTATACTTTCAAATGGCTGACAGAATTCAGTTCAAAATCAAAAGCAAAATCTTTTTGCTAGTGCTATCAACCCACTATGAAGAATATTTCACTAATTCCACTAAGTTTTGTCTAAAGTGACTAAATTTAAGGCTGACCATTTTGTTTATCCCCACTTCTAATGCTTAGGAGAGACATGCACAAGTAATGAGAAAATTAACAACACAGATAATAATAATAAGCAAGAGAATAATCCAGGATATACTTTTGTTAAAATTGTTAACACAAATAATTTCGAAACTTTCACTAATTTAGGAAAAAATAAAATAATTACATTATTAGTATAAGATTTAAACATAGAACTATTAAACATAGTTATTTAAAAAATAACTGAAATCTACAGTTTATTTGGTTTACAAATTGCATACATGTAGCCAATTAATATGTAACATAAATATCCTATTATAGAAACTTGTGAAAATACTTAATACCATGGAAATTAAAAATAATAACCAAGAGAACTCCTTCAGACTAAGATCACAGAGTGTGGAAGGCATAAGCTATTCTTCCCAGATAATTCTTAGGTTTGGTTAAGAACATGAGCTGTGGTGTCAGACTGTCTGGATTCAAATCTGAATCTTCCATTTATTAGCTGTGTGACACTAATTAGATTACTTCTCTCTGCTACAATTTCCTTATCTGTAAAATGGGCTCAATAATAGTACCCATCTCAAATGGCTGTCATAAAATCCAGTCGGTTAATATCTGTAAAGTGCTAACAACAGTGTCTGGGAGAGAGCGGGCATTTTAATAAGCATTTATTGACATAAAAATATATTTAACTTCTGCTACTGCATAGTGAATCCTTATGAGATTACTTTCAGCTAGGTCAAATCTTGATCAAAAACAATAAATGTAAAAGCCTAAAAATACAGAGAATATTCCATCCAGGTAGAAAAACTGTATTAATAATGGTTAGCTTTCTACAGGAACAGCTGATTTATTCACACCTTCAAGATCCACCCCTCAGCCCCTTTTAAAAAGGTGCCACTCTACAAACCTGACAAGAAACTAACTATACTCTAGTTCCATAATATATTTCCTAAATGAAAATGATTTTAAGAGGGTGGTTTAGTGAAGGCAAAAACGGAACTAGTGGTGACAGAGAGTAAAATGCAAAATAAAATTTATAAAATTAACCTTAATGCTAACATTATTTTCCATTATTCATTAAACTTTTAGTTTTTTATAATGACATATAAGTGAATTACGAATTTTAAAATTTGTCATATGATACTCACTGTACTGCCAATAAGAAAACCAGACTTATTTGTTTAATATCATCTGGTTACTCCATTGATTTTTTTTAAATCCAGGAATCAGAAATTTTAAAAGACCAGTGAGAAGATCAAGTTACCCACCTGACTCACATAGAATCCCTCACCCTCTTCCTGTGAAATTGCTCATCCTGAGCTTACTCACATTTCTATTAAGTCTCATATGTTTCCAGAGCTAACAGGGCTTATTAGCAGCAAAGCAGGAGAGGAAGGAGATTGATGGATATAAAGACACTGACAAAAATAGGAAACCAAGTATGAAAGCTAGACTACTCACTGAAAAGATCTACAGATTTTAAAAGTCACTGGGTATGTAGTAGTGTGTGTGTGTGTGTGTGTGTGTGTGTGTGTGTGTGTGTGTGTGTCCACATACATTCTTATACACAAACTACCCTAATGTACTCCAGCAATACAGGAGGCTGATGACTCAATAAAGGAGCACACATCAGTGACTGAATGATGAAGGTACTCACTAGTATTGATCAAGGTTACAGTAACACTGAAGTAAGTCCTCTAATGGATATTAACTTAAACAGCTTGGGTTAAATTTTGAGATGTGTTAATAGCAGTAATAATAGTGCAGTAGTCTTAGAGAAAATCTGCTACTGTTCTCAAGGCTTTAAACCTAAGGAAAAATCTCTAGGCAGTCTCTCTTAGCATAAAATAATCAATTAAAAAAAACGCACAGTCACAGGGGAGTTATGTGACCCATATAGACTTGCTAATGAAAGCTTGGGTAGATTTTCACGCAAATATGTACGCCATAAAAAGGTATGTGAGCCAGAAAAAGGCTATACTTGATGTTTTTGTTTTTGGGTTTTTTTTTTTTTTTTTGGTAACATTTTATTAATATTATTATGTTTGTGCAAGATGAGCATACTATCTTAATTGGCACTAATCTGAATTAAATTAATTTTATTAAATTTTTAGAAAGTTCTGAAACTTCTTATTGGAATAGGCATTAACTTTGTTATGATTTTAAGATGCACTTGAAGATTTACTATCACTCAAGCTGACCTACTGAGAATTCTGTGCCTCAATGATATGTCATGCATCACTTCGATAAAACTTTAGGAAGTATGATACTTTAAAACTGCCACTCTTAGCACATGGACTACAAGCACACACTTGTGTATTTCTATACTCATACATATGTACAAAAGACAGACGTGGAAAGAGAAACAATCTATTGTACATCCCAAAGGCAGGCTCTGTCTGGGATTAACATTGAAGCTGCTGAATGCAGTTGGAGGTGGGTGGGTTTCCCTGTAACTGTCAACACTGGTAGTCAGCAAACATTAGAAAGGAAAACATGTTTCTCAAATCTACTGCTCATAGTTTTGGTTAGAAATAGTCCATTTTGTAAAATTTTATAACTAGTAGAGATGGTAGGAGAATAAGGATTCAGCAGCAACTAGAAGAAAGATTCTTAGGAATAAGAGTATTAAAAAAAAGTCGAGGCAGGATGTAAACTGTCTGAGGGGCGATGAGATGTTTGACATGAGAGGAATGAAAGGAGGCGGTTGAGGAGACTGGCATTCTTCCAGGGCCCTCTTCATTTGTGTTTGTTTCAAAGGCTTTTCTGGTGGCATAAATAATTACAGGATTGAAGGTCTCTGTCTTGCTAGACTGTTAAAAGCAGATTACTAAGCAAGAGACAAGAGAAAGTCATGAGAAGTGAGGAAAGTAAGGCCACCCTGCTCTGCTATTTGTATATATGCTTAGGACGGAACACGTGAAGGTGAAAAATGGACCACTGATGTAACTGACATTTATCATATAGAAATAACAGATTTTTTTTTTCCTTTACACGTATTTCTTAAATGCCTTAAGACTTTGTTTGCATGGAATTGTTCTTGTATGTAAAATGTTTTACATAAATTAGTAGCCAAGAAAACTGAGCCTGCTATCTTTAAACTTAAGCTTGAAAATCCCTGCAAATATTAAGAACACAGGTCTGGATTACAGAGATTGGATTCACATTGCACCTCTACTGTTTACCAGCCTTGTGACCTTGCATAAGGTTTTAAACTCTGTCACCCAAGGTCTTCTCCTTTACAAATGGAGTCTGTAAATCCTCAGTGAAATGGATTGACACAATAACTGAAACAATGGACTCACTCATACCAAAGATTACGAAGATGGCTCGGGACCAGGGAAACATTTTGTTTTGCTGTAGATGGGGTCAGCGTGAGTTAGAGCTTTCTCAACGGCAACTAACAACAAACTTGGATATGGTGGTATAAAGATTAAATGAAGTAAGTGCTCACTAGGCAACTTGGAGTTATTGATTAAATTAATGTATATAAAGCACTTACAGTATGGGGTAATTCTGCTATGGGATAGGCAGAGGGTGTCTACGTGGCCAGCCCTCAATAAAAAAACCCTAGGCACTATGTCGCTAATGAGCATTACTGGTAGACAACACATCATACGTGTTGTCACAATTTGTTGCTGGACAAATTAAGAACATCCAGTGCGATTCCACTGGCACAGGACTCTTGGAAGTTTGTGCTTATGTACTTTTTCCTCTTGCTCATTTTGCTTTGTATTCTTTTGCTGTAATATTTCATAACTGTGAGTATAACTATATACTATTATGAGTCCCCCTACTGTGTCATTAAACATGGGAGTTCTTGGGGATTCCCGACACAATATGCTTTATAAAATGTGCAAAGGTAAAATAGCTTTGTATTCCTTTTCTTAAAGAAGGACCATAACTTATAATGGCTTTAGGCCCCACAAAATCTGGATCATCCCCTGGCTAGAGGAGAGCAGTGGTGCCAATGAGGTGTGTAATCACACAGCTGCTGTAGAGATAGTGACAGGTTAACTACTGCAAAGATCAAAGCATATGTTAGAGAGAGATAAGCATCACCTTTTCTGTAAATATATGTATATGATTTTGGGGATACTTTATGATTAAGGAATGGTTGTTGTTACTTTAAAAATGATAGAATATTTCATGTAGGAAAATAGCTACTTAAGAGAGAAAAGGGTAAGGCAGCATGAGGTATTTTATGGCCGCTAAAGGTCATGGCCAAACTTGTATATGAGATGTTGGTTTCATAAAATCTTACACTTCCTTTGGCCAGAAAATTCAGACGCATTTGGTCCTTTTAACTGGGGAGCTTGAGAATGGCTTATGAGGGCAGAGACTTATGAATGTAAGTGATGCTGGCAAAAGTAATAACTAATTTATAAAGTACAGGTACTCAAATACCTATCACGGAAAATTTAAAGGCTAACAGATTATGGACTATGGCTCTTGCCTAGGGAGGGAAATTTGGGGATCTTTGTAGAATCTTCCCTTAGATTCACTGTAAGAAATGTAGTCATAGCTCAGGAAATTTTTTCTGGCACTAATTAGGTACATTAACAAAATGTGAAATATTTTAGATATTTAAGTATACTTCATTGAAGTTGCAGACATTTATCTTAGAAGTTGTTAGACATTTAAAGTGATGACAGAATCACGTTAAATATAAGCTAGCAAATATTTACTGAGCCTTGACCGTGAATATGACTCTGTGCTAGTGTAGTGGATGCTGTGGTGTGCTACCCTAGTCCCCCTTCAGGACTGAAACACTCATTCCTCTAGCTGCTGGGAGTGTTTACCACTGACAGCTCAGAAGTGAGTCTCTCTGAGAACTTCCTGGGCCAAAGGGAGTTGCTTCATCCAAGGTTACTACTCCCTCCCAGGTGCCAGCTACACCAATAATTGGCCAAGTGGGGGTATAAAAGCCCACCCCTTGCTTCAATTTGGGGCATAATTGTCACCCAGCTCCAGAGCTCCTTGGGAGACTAGCCAAGGCCACTGTTACAACTGCATCAATATTCAAATTCTCCCTTTGCGCAATCCTACTTCCCTCACTTCCTCACAGGTGTTGTTTCCAAGAGGACTAGCCAATAATCCATCTGCAAGCAAGTCTTTATATCAGAATCTAGTTCCTAGAAAAATGACCTAAGACAGCTCATCAGTATGTTGTTGTTATGTGCTACTGAATCGGTTCCGACTCACAGCAACTCTATAGGACACAGTAGAACTGCCTTGTAGGGTTTCTGAGGAGCAACTGGTGGATTCGAACTGCCAGCCTTTTGGTTAGCAGCCAAGCTCTTAACTACTGAGCCACCAGGGCTCCCTCATCAGTATAGATGCATCAAAAATGATGTAGCTATAGTTTTAGTCATTCAGGAATTTACAGTTTAAATGGGGATTGGGACAGGGCAAGAATGTACGTCCACTGATGAGAGCAGGCAACAATAAACAAACGAATAACAACATACAAAATACACTCACTATGGTGAGTGTAATATCAGGAATACAGTACACAGGTAAAAGGAAGAAGAAAAAAAGCTTGGTTGAGTAAATAAAAAGATGTCCGATAGAGAAGGTAGATTTTGAAATATTCCTTAAAAATCTAGAAGGAGCTTAGAGCAGGTTGGAAGTCAATGCAGTATATAAAGGATTATACACAGCCCATGCCTCTTGGTGAGAGGCCGAGCTCAGACAGAATAGAGGTGACAGGTTGGGAGAATTAGAAAGAATTGAGTACCTGGAAATCATGCTCTGGACAAAAACAGGTTCATGAGTTATCTCAGATGAGTGTAAGATCAATAGAACCAAAGCTCCCAAGCAGCCCAGACGAAAGAAAGCCTGGGCATTGCTATATGTAAGAAGATATAAACCAGCCATATGCTTTTAGCCATAAAGGAAAGACATGTGCTGAGAGTGGCGTGGCTGAAGGTAAAATCTAAGTAGAGACCTGTGCTATGATTTGTTCAGGTTAAAATAATGAAACAGAGATAGCTCTGTTACTTCCTAATCCAGGACTAAATGCTATTTTGTACTAGAGACTTGGCATTCTTTAGTATGCAACTAACAACAGCAAGTATGTATAAAATGGCATAAATGACAGGCACAACCATGACAGGTCACATCTTACCCCTAGAATGGAATCTGAGGTCAGCCAGCCTCCTGGCTGGCTGCTGGGCTACAATAGTCATCACTGATGCCCTCTGGTAGAGGCAAGTAGCACCTGCTAGCAGAACTCATGGTAAAAATAGCAACATCACCTCTGTGCATGGCTCTCATCCATTCAGCTACACGTGAGCCCTATCTCCCCAGGAAAGCTGGGAATGAACAAGCCACAAACCCAATCTGGCACATGATGTAAGTCACCTGTCTAATTAAACACCAAGAGCTGCTTCTGTGCTAGAGTCTGTCTTCCCCTTATGCTACTTTGGGCTACATAACTGAAAATACATGTCCAATTATAAAGGAGGAATGGGGTTTAATGGGGTTGCTTTCCTGAATGACTTGACTCCAGGTTAATTTTGCATACTCTTGATTGGGGTGACTACAGCAGCCAGGCTAACTGGACAGTTGCTCCAAGTAGATGACCCTTGTTACTGAGGCAGCCAGGAACACGCAGCCCCTCCTGAACCTCAGGGATTTTTAGCTGACAATTCTAATAAAGATATGTTCACATGTTAAAATTTTCCTAGGCCATTTCTCCATGGAATTGAGCTGACTCCGAACAATTTCTAAGAGAAAAGCTTAAAAAGAGGTAATAAAACTTAATAGAAATGGAGGGGCAAAGAGGAAGTGCCACATCCAGTAAAATACAGACAAATGATGTGGTGGTCGATCGTGTTTGCAGAACGGTTCCTTGGAATTCCAGAAATGAAAGAGAGAGATATCCAGGAAAATTTTCAAAATGTAGTGCCTTTGGTATATAACCAAATTTAAAGAAAAAACAGAAAAAAATTTTTAAAAAATAGTGGTCTCTGTTGGCCAGAGCTGAAATAATTTTGGGAAATCACTGCACTAACCTACTGGTGACTCTACTACTCTAAAATTAGAAAAGGTATTTCAATTCGTGTCACTTCACATTCAGGTTCATGGGGCTAGATGACCTGGGTTAGAGAGTCCACCATGTACTCATCATCCATCAGAGAGTCCTTCAACAACATGCAAGCACAGCAGGCTGTATCTCTCAAGAAAGGCATCCTCCTTTCTTCTCCAATAGATTACCAACCATGCTACCCACTGGAAGATGATAAATGGCTTGGTTATGTTGTTCCTTCTCCCCTATTTTTTATAATTAAACTAAATTATCCTTGAAAAGAAGTTCAAAAGCTTTGCTGAGGAAGAATATGTTTTTTTTCTCTAGCTGAAAAATGTTAACTCTGCTCGCAACTAACTGCCCTGCAAGCTGCTGTCCTACGGCTCTCCATAAAACGAGCAAAGATGAGAGGTGGGCATGTCTGGAGTACGTTACGGAAACGTGCAACACGATTACCAGTATAATGAAAAGAACAAAATCTAAACTTACCAAATAGTCTTTTATAATCATGGCCTGAGAACTAGCTGCTTAAATAATTTTATGTCCAAGTTTCATGTGATATCAAACTGAAGCTTAAGCTACCAAAAATTAGGAGAAAAGACTAACATTTACTGAACACCTACTATGTGGCAGGTACATTATATCATCTTCCCTGACTCAATGTTGCCATAACAAACTGCATTTATCCTACCTTCTCATTCATTTTGTTGTTAGTATAATTACTATTAATAGAGTGGTTCAGAGCTTGGGTGATGGAGCCAGACTCCACATCTCCAATCTTCCACTCACTAATTACATAATCTGAAAAAGTCACTAAAATTCTCTGTCCCTCAGTTACTCCATATGTAAATAGAGAGCAATAATAGGGTCTATTTCATAAAGTTACATCATGGATTGTATAAATTAGTAAATGTAAAGATTTCAGAACAGTGCCTGGTGCATACTACTTACGTGACCATTTCCCCAACTAGATTTTGCTTAGTTCCTCATTGTGACTTCTGCCAAGTACATGTCTAACACAAAATAGGCCCACAATAAATATATGCTGAATTGATGGATTTAATTTAATTCACACACTAGCCCTGTGAGGAGTTTGTTGTTGTTAGGTGTCATCGAGTCAGTTCTGACTCACAGTGACCCTATGTACAACAGAACGAAACACTACCAGGTCCTGCACCATCCTTACAATTGCTGCTACCCATGGTGGACAAGTTTCAGCTGAGCTTCCAGGCTAAGACAGACTAAGAAGAAGGACCTGGCAATCTACTTCTAAAAAAACATGGCCAGTAAAAACTATATGAACAGCAGCCCTGTGAAACAGATACCGTTAATCCTGGATTATAACTGGAAAACTTGTACCTCTAAATTTAGTGTCGATTTAGAAATGTGGCTTAGTCAGTAGCAGGACAGGGACTTCAAACCAGGAATAGTGGACTCTCACATCCACTCTTTCCCACTGTGCCACACAGAGAAACTGAGTAAAACGTAAGTCCTTGTTATTCAGAGGAGCCCTAGTGGCTAAACACTCCACTGCTAACCGAAAAGTTGGCAGTTCAAACCCACCAGCTGCTCCGCGGGAGAAAGATGTGGCAGTCTGCTTCGGTAAAGATTACAGCCTTGGAAACCCTGTCCTATAGGGTCGCTATGAGTAGGAATCAACTCAATGACAATGGTTGTTTTTTTTTTTTTTGGTTTGGTTTCACTCTTCAAAAACTAACTGAATGTAAGCTTTAAAAGGGAGAATGTCCAACAAATACAGTTTAGGACATAGTGTTTTCATGTTGTGTTCCATTTTAGAAATTCTTATTGTAATTGAGTAATTAGGTACCTTACCTTATCCTCAGACTTCTACTTCTAGCAATTGTTGTATTGTTATAAAGAGTACATCCAAGTGAAGTACAGTGAGACTCAGGAGTTCTCATAATAAAATGTGGTTAAAAAAAAAAAAGATGTCTGTAAAGTGAAGAGGGAGGGCAGGAAACAGAACGAGAAATAAAGACAGACTTAGGAGAATGGTCTTTGCAAAGTGGTGAGCTATGATGCTACCCGCACCAATGTTTTCCTTAGAGAGGTCTGAGAATGAGAAAGACATGTGAATCAAAAATAATGTTTTCCATGCTGAGTTGTTCTCCAAAGAGTGCCCAGCTGTCATGCTCATGTCCCACCTGCTTTACAGGCCTGTCTTCCACTCCAGAGAGGAAGTGGCTGAAAGGAACTGAGTAGCTGACAAGAAAACAGATTAAAAATAGAGGGAGAAACCTGCCATGTGATGTTTATGAAAAAAATGCTCATTACAAGATGCCTCTGTCATATTTCACACATCAACCAAAGAGAGGATATTCTCTTTTTGCCTAAGAATGCTGGCTTAGATTGACAAATAAAGGGCTCACTGTATTTAAGATATTCTCAAGCTGGGAGTTTGAGTATTTGCTGCTTAAAACAAACAAAAATGCAGCACAGCTAAAATATACTTTCAAGTTGCATCAATGTGTTTTGAGACAGCATCCTTACAATATGCTCTGCACGAAAAGGATTATGTGCTTTCCTGCTTATTAAAGTGGTTATAGAAGCAAAAGGAAGACTATTCTAAATAACTAGCTTTTTACATATAAACACATATGGCTAAATCATATGTTATAATTTCATTTTTACAATCAAGCCCTGCTGTTTTTAGTTCCCAAATTTATAAAGGTCTCAGGAACTGTTATTGCTAAGAGGTCATTAACATAATATTTATAAAAACTCAGTTCTAATTCTAATGTGCATATCCATAAATAAGCTATAAATCAGGATCCATAATTCTTTTTTCTAGTAAATCTATAGAGCCTGCTGGAAGTGCACTCTAGGTAAGTACATTTTACTGCTCTGCCGAAGCAATTAATTAGCTAAAGCTGTGCATGGTCCTGCTAGTGCAATCAGAGAGCCACAGCCAGGTGAGGAAGGGAGACATGGCAATGGCAGAGGAGAGCAATAAGGGCACCACATTTAATAGCATGGCTCGGGAAACTTACTTTTACACTCAAAATACACATACATAATCTTGTAAAAAAAAATTCTTACAAAGTGATAGAGACAGAGTAAGCGGTCATATCCCCCTGCATAGTTCTCTTAGGGGCAAATACTTCATACTCCTGGGTTCTGAGATCAAGAGAAGGCAGTCAAGAAAGTTGACATGTGCAGAGGTGCTAATAGTACGAAGCTAAGCCACATATATCTTGAGTTACATTCTTTCTTCCTTTGTATTCTTTATTCCTCCTATCTAGACATTCACAACATTCTCACACATATTTGAGAAATGCAGTTACATATATACTTATGTGTATTTGTCTATGTTATATATATATATATATATATATACACACATAAGTATATATTTACTTTATTGAGGTTCATAGATGGCACAAGGAGGCCTGGTGGCACCGTGGTTAAGAGTTCGTCTACTAACCAAAAGGCTGGCAATTCAAATCCACTAGCGTTGCTAGTGTCAGAATCGACTCGACAGCCAACAGATTTGGTTTTTGGTTTAGGTGGCACAAATGGTTGCGTTTGACTGCTAAGCTGAAGACTGGCTGCTTTGAACCCATCTAGCAATACTAAAAAGATCTGGTGATCTGGTTCCATTAAGATTATAGCAAAGAAAATCCTATGGAGCAGTTCTACTCTGTAACACATGGGGTCGCCATGAGTCAGGAGTGCCATGAGTCAGAACCGACTTTAATGCCACCAGTAATAACAACATTTACCATATTATATTAATGGAAACTATGAAAAAAAATTAAATTATTCATTTGTGTTTAAGAACTGAAAGGTGTATGAATTCTAATGAATAAATATGCAACTAGGTATAACGTCTGAGCAAGACAGAAGAGAGATCAAGCATAAGCTGTGGAAGAAACAGGCTTAGAAATTAGTAGGCCAGGGTAGCGGGGAGCTACCATACATGCATGTTGTATCTGGGAAGGCAGTTAATGAGTTCTCATTTTCAGTAAATCAAGTGCGAATCACTTCGAGTTTTTCAGATTGTGAGTGAAAGTGGTGTGCGTATGTCCCAGATCGGATTGAAGATAAGTGATGAAGAAGAAAAGAAAAAGCAGTGGGGTAAAAGATTAGAAAGTTGAAGGAAATACTGTGCCTTTACTTTTGTAGAAATAATGAAAGGCTGTACTTTGTGTGAGAATTGACCAGAAGTCCTCAAGAGAGGACAGAAAATAAAAATACAAAAGTAAGTCTGTAGGATTTTCATGGGCCACTTTCCAAAATTGTCTCACTTTATGTTCACTGAAAAAGAAAAACTAACTCAGGACTAAGGACTATTATGCATTGGAGATATCGATAAACCTCCATATTAAAGTCAGGATGTAGACAGCTAATTGGTTAAAAGTAGATAGATAATCTAATATGAACACCTAAGATCATAGGTACAACAGCACAAACACCATCTTATACAAGCTGAGAGAGAGAGAGAGAATTATAAACCAGTTAAAAGAGGGGGCTTTTCCTAGGTTGTTAATATGGAAGCTGTTGTAAGATCTTAAAACCCATTGCCACTGAGTCAATTCTGACTCACAGCGACCTTATAGAACAGAGTAGAACTGCCCCATAGGGTTTCCAAGGAGTGGCTGCTGGATTCGAACTGCTGACCTTTTGGTCAGCAACCGAGCTCTTAACCACTACACCACTAGGGCTCCTTGTAAAATCTTAATGACTAATATTAAAAACAATAGTAATACTAACAATAAACATTTATTTAGTTTTTACTCTGTAAGTGGCACTCTTCTAAGCACTCTTAAATATAGTAAGTCATTGAATGCTGGAGGCTGGTGGTGCAGTAGTTAAGAGATACAGCTGCCAACCAAAAGGTCAACAGTTCTAATCCACCAGTCACTCCTTGGAAACCTTATGGGGCAATTGTACACTGAATGTTATCCTCATAACAACCTTGTGATGTCTAAAGCAACAAGAATGGTTGAGTATTTACTATGTACTTGAACCTGCTCAAAACGATTTTCTTCTATAATTAAATTTTTGGTAGCTCTAATGGAAACCCTGGTGGCATAGTGGTTAAGTGCTATGGCTACTAACCAAAAGGTCAGCAGTTTGAATCCACCAGGCACTCCTTGGAAACTCTATGGGGCAGATCTACTCTGTGCTATAGGGTCGCTATGAGTTGGAATCAACTTGACGGCAACGGGTTTGGGTTTTTTGGTTTATGAGGTAGATACTATTATCTCCATTTTTGCTTATACAAAACTAAGTCTTAAAGCCTGCCAAGGTCAAACATCTTCTAAAGTCTAGAAGCTTGACTAGAACCCATAGATATATGAAATGTCCAAGGACCACTGGTGATGGAAGGCCCCACTTCTCCCATGATCTGCATCAGCACCCCTTCTCCACTGTTTGTCAGGTGGAGAGGGTGGAAACAACTTAAGTGTCCATCAACATATGAATGGATAAGCCAAATGTGATATATACATACAATGGACTATTACTCGGCCATAAGGATAAGTGAAAACCCATTGCTGTCAAGTCAATTCTGACTCATAGCAACCCTATAAGACAGAGTAGAACTGCCCCATAGGGTTTCCAAGGAGCACCTGCTGGATTCAAACTGCTGACCTTTTGGTGAACAGCTGAACTCTTAATGACTACGCCACCAGCGCTTCCAAGAAGTCCTGATACATGCCACAATATGGATGAATTCATTTTACTGAGTGAAATCAGGCAGTCACAAAAAGACACATTATATATGATCCTACTTACATAAAATATCTAGAACAGGCAAATGTGTAGAAACCAAAGTTTATCTGTGGTTACTGGGGTGGGGAAGGAAAGAAAAGGGGAGTCGCTGGTTAGGAGGCACTGAGTTTCTGTTAATGGTGATAAAAATTCTGTAAACACATAGCGGCAATGGTTGCACAACGTGATGAACATAATCAGTGTCACTGAGTTGTACAGGTAAAAAATGTTGAATCAGTAAGCAATATTTTGTTACATATATTTTTACCACAAAAATTTTTTTAAAAACCCAAATCATAATGATGGTAAAAATAAAAACCGTTGTCTCATCAATGATCAAATAAATAGTTAAAAAACCTAAAGAAATAATTTGCCTACTAACTTTGCAAATATAAACTGTAATGTATGTTATCTAATATTAAGGAAAACATGCAAACCTGTACTCTTATTACCACTCATAGACAGTGTGTTCTTGGGTGAGTTATTTAACTTCTCTGGAGTTCAATTTTTTTTTTTCAAATTTAACTGTTCAATTTCTTTTTGTATAATAGAAATAATAATACCACCTATCTTTCAGATTGTTGTGAGAATTCAATGTGTTAATTCATGTAAAAGCTCATTCACAAGGGAGCCTGGCATGTAAGAAGAACCTAAGTGCTTAGTGTCATACAATGCTAATAATGTAAAAAGGTAAAAATTCTATTGTAATCCATATTGGAATAATTATTAATCAAAAGCCATAGAGGTGTTTACTAACCATAATCCATTCATGGAAATCTATACTAAAGAAAATTCACAATATTTTGGAGAAAGATACACACACAACGCCGCTCACTGTCATAATAAGTCCAATAGAATTCAGGGGAAAAGAAATGCTCCACATTTGGCGGACTACCAAACAATGAATGGTATTTCACCCATTAGAAGGATATACTGCCACGAACAGTGTTGGTTTGGTCTTAAAGACCACGTACAATATGGAAAACAATTTATGTCATAATCTTAAATAAAAATATAGATTAGCAAATTTCACATATATCTTTATGTTTATGCTTATGTTTTTATTTATATTTACATACCGCTCTGATGAAAACCCTATGGAGCACAGTTCTACTCTGACACACTTGGGGTCGCCATGAGTCAGAATTGACCTGATGGCAACTAATAACATAATGAACAATGCTACTTTGGGTAACAGACTGGAAGGAATTGCTTTAAAATTATAAAAGTGGTTGTATTTAGTTGGTAGAATTATAAATTGTTTTTCCATTGCCGATGTTTCTGTAATATATTTATGTTGAAATACATACATTCCCCACCCTCGTCTCTAGTTCCACTTTTTAAAAGGATGTGATTAACTACAGATATTATTTCTAATTTTTCTTAACTAAATGATTATTATTTGTAAAAGGTGAAAATAATTTTTTTTATGTTGATTATTTACAGGCTCACATCTTCTGAGATTTTTACAATAGAGCTCCTCTTAGGCAATAGCTTTGACTGTCTAAGAGTGCTAAACTGTGTGACCAGTATGAATAGTTTGTAGATAATGCTTACAGACAGTTCATCCCCTAATATTTAAATCACATTAAAAAAAACAAAAAACAAAACTATTTAGGCATGAAAGAACCAAAAGAGTAGGAAGGGAAGGAATATATCTGAATAATTCTCCGTGTTCTCTTTTTTGGTACCAAGCTTGTCTGCGTTTTCATAAAAGACACCCTAACAGGGCAAGCTTTCCATCGTTTCAATTACATCTCAGTTAATGAAATCCCACTACAAAATAACATGCATTGTCTAATTTTTGTTAGAGACAAGGAGAGAAATGAAGAATTTCTGAGAAAATGTTAAACAATGACTTGCTTCAACCTTCTCCATAAAATAGCTGTACAAGTTAATAAAAGAGATTATGCAATGACATTCTGAACTGTTTAGTGGCCAATCATTATAAACACCTATGTCACTGTTATTAAGAATACTAGCATGTAATTGGGTGCTGGATTCCTACTTGTCTTCAAGATACATAAGTTATTCAGAATTGCTTTTTCAATGCCTAAGATGTGCAGCAATTTTTGAGCAAATTTAACCAATCAGAGAAATAAATATTTAAAGCAAATTCCTAGATAAACTGTATTATTTACTATCTCTCAGAAATTGGAGGTCTTTTATCAAACCACATGAACTTTTATTTTCAACATGTTACATATGCTGAAAGCTTTCTCTTAAAACTGCATGTGCTCACAATAAAAAGCCACATTTTTATTAACTATTACAGTAATACTCTTCTTTCAACCAATATTTTTCAGTGTATTTGCGGTATTTTTCTACTGTTGGATGACATTTTGTTTTTAGAGGATGAGTATTTTCATGCCAAAGCATTTGACAACATCCCAGACAAAATCTTGTGTTACACATTTTCTAATACTTCTATTGTTCAGTTACGTATTTTTTAAACATTAGCTTTGAAGAGTTTTATAATAAAACTCCAAAACTGAAATTTAATTTTTACCTACATCAATTGCTAAATTTTACAAGAGTAAGCAAAGAAGAAAAGGATGAAATTCATTCTTTCATGTAATAAACATTGATTGCTGTTCTGAACATTGAATTTATAGGGAATAATATGTTAAACCAAGGAAGATATACTTCTTCTCATGCAACTTACATTCTGGTGAAATGGTGTCCCAGTTCTTTTTGGAAGCACTGAACTTAGTTCCACCTTTAAGCAAGTGGAAAATGGACAGACTTTCTTTTTGCCTCTGTCAGAGTTGGAGGAGGCTTCCGTCTTCAGCCTGCATTTCTTGCTGCCTCTCCTATCTTTCCTATGGAGCTTCAATCCTGGCAGTGCCAGGAGTGGGGTGAGTAGTGAGCAGGAGAAACTTTTTCTTCCTCTTTCCCCTTTCCTCAAGCTCTGCAGTCTATTGCTAAGCATTGCATACAGGTTCATATGTGAGACTGGCTTCCATGTACAATCCCAGCCTAATAAGAATGCATATGAAATAAACCTATGGCAGGCACAGGAGTAGAGGTGGTAGGATAAAATGATGTCTTTAAAAGCCACATAGACTTTAATATTATCAGATATTGTGGATTGTCTTTCCTGATAATTATTCTACTAGCTCAGGGAGTAATGGAGAATTAACCACACTCTTCATTCAAGTACATTCCCTGAGCATGTGCCCTGTCAGATCCAATGCTGCACTGGATACAAAGAAATATAGTTTAAAACATATGGTCTCTGCCCACAAGTAGTTTACATCCTAATCTTGGAAACTTTTGTAGGCCAAAATATTGAAAACAATGCAACAAAGCTAAATGGAAGCTATTTGATTTGCAAGGTGCCTGGAGCCCTGGTAGTGTTGTGCTTAAGAGCTTGGCTGCTAACCAAAAGGTCAGCAGTTCAAATCCACCAGCTGCTCCTTGGAAACCCTATGGGGCAGTTCTACTGTGTCCTACAGTGTTGCTATGAGTCGGAATTGGTTTGATGTCAATGGGTTTGTTTGTTTGTTTATTTTGGCTGCTCTTGATTCTGGGAGGGACACACGTGATGAATAAACAAAGCCCCTGCTCTGGAAGCACCATGACGGAAAAAGGTTGTAGAGATCTGTATACTAAAAGCACAGTAAGCAGAAAATGAAAACGGGAGGAACAAAGAAATCAAAAGGATATTCTGTACACAGAGAGTACAGCTAAAGCAGAGAGACTTGTGAAAGCCAAAAGTGATGATCTAGAGCCAGAGACCAGCCAGAAGCATGGGGGTGAGAAGAACAGTACACAGAAGGAATCACTTAAGTGCTCAGGGCAGAAGGAGCAATGACAATGAATGAGAGTAGGAAGGAGGATGTATTCACATACTTGGAGTTTCCACTCCATGGACCATGCTGTGATAGGCAGTGGAACTACAAAGGCAAGCAAGAAAAACAAAAACAAACAAAAAACACCTGCTCTATTGGCGCTAACATTCTAATGAGGAGGTGGGTACGGGAAACTAAGAGATAAGATGATTTCTGATAGTGGGCATTCTACGGAGATAATAAAATAGGGTAATGGAATAGAGATGATGCTAGGTGTAAGGGGTCTACTTTAGATAGGATGAAGGGCTTAACTTGCAAAGTCTGGGGAAGTGTATCCCAGGCAGAGAGCATTGCAAAGGCTCTGAGATAGGGACAAGCTTAATATGTTATTGGAACAGAAAAGTGAGTGTTGAGTATGACTAGAGCACAGCGAACAAAGGACAAAGCTGTTAGAGAAGGTGTCCAAGAGGTAGGTAGGGACCAGATTACACAAGGCCTTGTATACAGGAGTTTAGTTATTGTTCTAGTTGGGACTGGAAATGTTGATGTATTTACAGCAAGAGTCACATTTATATTTTAATAAATTGCCCTAGTTGCAATCATTCGCATTCAGTGCTCCTCTTTTCATCAAATTTTTTCACCATCCATGATACTAATATGATTATTTCTTATTGCACATAATAAATACACAGTGATCGTAAGTACTGGCTGGTCAAGGACATTCTCAATTTGTGTTGTTGTCCCTGATTCACTCTTAAATATGTCCTGGTTTAGATCAGGTGCTGTGAAACGTTTTTTTTCTTCTGTAAAGGGCTAGAGAGCAAGTATTTTAGGCTTTGCAGGCCAGATGGTCTCTGTGGCAACTAAACTCTGCCGAGATAGTGAGAAGGCAGCCACAGGCAATATGTAAACTAATGAGTGTGGCTGTGTTCCAATAAAACTTTAAGCGGAACTGAATTTCATATGATTTTCACATGACACAAAATATTCTTCTTCTTTTGATTCTTTCCCCAACCATACAAAAATGTAGAAACCATCCTTAACTTGTAGTCTATATAAAAACAGGTGGCTGGATTTGGCCTGTGGGTTGCAGTTTACTGACCTCCCATTTAGATAATTAGATGGTGACCATTATAATAACTAATATTTACTAAAGGCTTACTATGTGTTGGCAGTCCTCACAATAAGCTTATGACATACATACTATTATTTCTGCAATGATGAAACGGAGGTGCAAAGGGTCTAAGGAACTTATCCAACGTCTCCCAGCTACTAAATGACAGCAAGCCTGGTTGTAGAGCCCACATTCTTCACCACATTGCTGAAGTATCTCACAATACACTGTCATTCTCACCTTCAGAAATGGCATTCTTCCTTCCCATCTTCCTAACTCTTGCACATTTTTAGTCTCCCTTTTTCCTTTATTACCCCCTCTTGCTTCCTGTTTTCATGCCCTCATTATCCTATCTTCTATGAAATTATAACCAAGTTATTTGCCTATCACCAAACAAAAACAAACAAAAAATTAAATTGTGCAGAATAAAGAACTAGTGCTTTCAACTCTAAAATCACACATTTCTAGAAGTTTTCTTTAGGATTTCTAAACTTAACTATTCTATTTATATTCCTCAAATAAAACTTCTTTTCCCTCTAAGCACTAGCATTTTAGGTAGAAATGTACCTATTATTCAATTTCATTGTGTTTTTCTTTTTGAAACCAGTATGGTAACAGTTGTTTTCTTTGCAAATGTCTTGTGAGGAAATCTCTAATTCTGCCTCTCATTTTCCTTGTATCTCTAACAGGCTAAATGAGAACCAGATAAGTTACTGCATATTCTTAAATCTATGATACTCTGATACTCTATAATTCTAGTGTGTTAAATTTTGAATTTTACTACCATTTTGAGGATTCAAAGTTCTGTATTTCAAACAACTCACTTTACAAATGAATTCTTGGAACCCAGGTTCCTTTTAAATTGGGGGCTTTTGGTGTAGTCTGCCACAATCCTTCATGGTTTTAAGGCATTTGACAAGTGTTTATTTAACAGTGGCTGTCTATTTTGATAGTACAGATAGATTAAAAAAAAAGAGGAGAGCATTTAATTCCAGGACCACTTCCACTGTTGAAGCTTCTTGCCAGCAACAAGACAGCAGTAAACCGTAAGTAGTTTATAAATATCAGCAAAATCCTATGAACAAATTACTGCCTGAGTCATTTATTTTTAGTGCTTTTTATTTCGAAAAACATCCTTTACAAGGAAGAGGGAGAAAAACAATGCCATTTGATTGTTGATACACACTATCATTTTCCACAAAATTGTTGTTAACAAAGAAAAAAAAATTAAGTTGAAGCTGCTTTACGCTGCCGTTCCATACCAATTTCTGAAAATGTTAGATTGGCATTAAAATCAAAGATGGATTTAAGGAGAAGCATCCACTTAGTTTGGAGGGATGCATGAGAACAACCTGTTTGGTTATTATTAAGCTTGCAGACTTATCAACACTGGGCACACGAGGGAAAGACACAGGGAGAGTTTATGAGCTCTCTGAAAGTATTGATTTTTACAAGTTTCTGATTTAGCTGGAAGCGGTGCCTATATATTTAGTTAGCAAAAGGGTTAATGGATTCAACCTTTTAAAAATATACTTTTTTTACATGCATATAACATGATGGATAGTTAGCTGAATGCACCTGGGTAAACAGAGGTGAAAACAAATTAATTGGAAGGTATAGGGTTTATTGTTTTGTTTTGTTTTGTTTTTTTTTTCCTTGATAGATGGATCTCATTATTTTCCTTGGGCAGACAAAGCCATAACAGTTTCCAGAGAAAAGACAAGCGACAGCTCCAGAAAACTGCTTACAGATGGACAGCCAGCAGGCTAAAAATATTTGTGTCCACCTCATCAATAAGCTGGCTCCATGAAAAGTGGCAATTATTCTTTTCCTGCTTGGGCTGCCCTTTGAGAGGCATGAAGAGGATTATTGATAACTGGGAATGTAGAACAAAATATACACAGTAACACAAACTCATTTACTATGGCAAATCCATATCTGAGAGCACCACTGCCTTTCATGCCATTATTTAAAGTGGCAATGTGTACCCATCAATGTCTTAGAGGATTACGCTGATACTTTGTTTTGTTACAATCCTATTAATTATTAATGATGCACATTTATTATTCACCTATATTTAGAGAGTCTGTATTATGCACTGCAAAGGGGGGGATAACATCACTGAGTTGTAGGAGGTGAGTTCTCAATCCTGCATGCATATAAATGTCACACAAACTGGCCTTTTATCTTTTCCTTGGCTGTACCAAAAAGGATCTTTAAGTTTCTTGTGACAATAATACCAAAATAAATGAAGAAAAATAAAACTTGATATAAATCACAAACTACTAATGTTCATTAAGAATCAAGAAGAAACACACCTATATTTTTTTAATATGAGAAAAAAATTGTAGTACCATTTACTGTACAGCATTGAAAAAAAAAACTCTCAATTAAAGGCACTACAAAATAAACGACAGTTTCTAAGCATCAGCACAAAGCTAAAAGGATTTCAATGGCCTCGTTACTTTTCTTACCCTGCATTGCTCAGCCTTGTCTACTGCAACGTTGTGTTTAGGCATGAGATCTGTCTCAGTACTTCCAGAAATGTGGGCAATGGATCATCTCACCTCAGTGGAACAGACTTGCAAAATCACAGCATATAAAATGCTACGCTTAGTTATTCTGCTTTATGAAAATAGGAGAAAAGGCATTGACCAAGATCAGAGTTAAAAGAAAAATGCAAGACAAATTCAATAATGCAGTCAAATACTGATGCATTAAATAATGTGGTTTAAAGTCACTGAAGCACCTATTCTCATTGCCTATTCTTTTTGACCATCCAATTTTCTGAGATTTATATTCCAGAATAGAAGAATATAATGCATATTTTTAATTTCAACAAATGACAGAATAACAAAGTAATTTTAAACCAGTCAGTCTAAATAAGATAATATGCCCCACACCCTGTTAAAATTTTCAGATCCTCATAGGCTTGAAGTTCCTAGTGATTAACTTATTCTGGAGTTATTCTGGAGTTGCACAATTATCTAATAATCAGGGATTCCACCCAGTGCTGCCAGGACTTGGCTAAGAGGACCCTTGTTTCCAGTTTTCTTAAATATCTAGTCTCTAAGGATGAAAGAGAGGAGTTCATTCAAAGGTGAACTATCTTGCTTAGATTAAAAAAAAAGCAGTAGATAATTGGGGGGGGGGGGAAGCAACAAATAAATGTCCTCTATCTAATTCTCAAATCACTTGACCATTCTTAACTTCAATCTTATAAAACTAATAAATTTTCCAGTTTATGATGCAATGATAGTTTTTCTAATTATAAAAGATTCCCAGGGTACAAATATTTGAAAAAATATTACTCATTCAATAGTGGCATCGTGTTATTCTATTTTAAATCACGTATTCTTTTTATGCTGCTTTTGTAATTTCATGTGAAAGCAACTAAACACAGTAGTATTTATTTGAGGAGGGAAGGGCTACTAAAATCTTTGTGTAATTTAGAATACAAATTGTTTATTCAACTTCCTATGATTAAAGAAAACTACAATTCCATTCAGAAGGCAGGATTTTTTTTTTTTTAATGAGCAATACACAAGACTATCTAAAGACAATCTAGATGAAATAGTATTTCAAATACATTCCATCTGAATTTAAGCCAAATTTTGTAATTATTAGTTTTAGCTGAAAACGAATAACCAAAGGCAAATTAAGAAAGATTTATTGCCTTTGGTTTATATTCCAGTATTTCATCAAGAAAAAATTTTAGTCATTGCATTAGTCTGGGTACTTTCCATCTCAAGTGCTAGAAACTCAACAGAAACAAAGTTGGCAGCCATTGTTTCTTCTCACCAAGCCCCTGGAAGGGTAGTGATGGAGCCAGACAACTGGAATCAGGGACCAGAATGGAGTTAGGATCCCTTCCCCACTTCTGGTGGCCTGAAAGGAAAGTCTGGTGTGTGTGAGAGAGAGAATATGCGTATGCGTGTATGTACGTGTGAAGGTGTTTCTAGGAGGTGCCCACTGTGGATAAGGAGCCCATTCCTTCACAGATCTGAGTAGCCAGGGAATCAGGGTCATGTGAATAGATAAAACTTCCCATTTCTGACCCTATGGCTAGAGTGAAGGGGATGGGAAAAAAAGGAGGAAAAGTCCTAGTATCAGAAGTCATCAGCAGGGAAAGCACTACCTGTTTGTCAAATATAACTAAGAAGACTAAAAGTAGTTGATTTTGATACTTTAAATTCCTTCTCTATTTTTGGCCAATTATTCCAGCTTGATCATTTCTCCCAATACCACTATGAACATAACCAGAAGATACCAGGGATACTCTCACCATGTATCCATCAGTTTTTTAATAGCTACCCAATGTTTGAGTAAAACTTGTAAAATGAAATTTGTTTGCCTGGACAAACTCCCCATCACCCTGTTTCCCAATGCCAGTTGTTATTACAACCTCAGGCACAAAATACCACTATTTCCAATTGCTTATTTTCATCTAATTCTGTCCTATTTCACTCTCCCTCCCCCAACCTCTCTCTCACTGGCCTCCTCTACCACTGTGTCAATTAATGTCATAGCACAAACTCCTAACTTGATCTCCTGCCTTCAATCATTAACTTTGCAAGAGGCAATGTGACGTTTTAAGGAAAAATAAGGCTTTGAATCAGAAGTCATGGCTTTTCAGCCTGATTTCTCTGTGGAGTGCTGTTATGAGGGCAACATAGATAATACAGCTAAAATGCTTTTCCAATTATAAATATTAGTTACTTCCATTCATCCCGTCAACTTACTACTTTTCCCTTCCTTATAATCATAAACTGTACCTTCTTCCAAAATTCTTAAATTTTTAAGCATTAAGCTTACTCTTGTACTATACATCCTCCTGAACTTTGAAATCTAGATGGGTAACTTTTTTTTTAAACACTGAACTCACCTTTCCTAGAACCTTATAACTGACAGACTAATCCAGATTCAAAATCTCATGATTTATCTATATTTTTTCCTCCTTAAGGCCTTTAGACACACTTTCATAGTCTAACTAATCTCCTGCACCCAGTTTAAACCTTACGATGGAGAGCAGACCATCTGCTAGAACTAAAAATGATCTAATAATTCAGTGGACCAAGCCCACTCCTGAAGAACTAGGCTCCATTTTGCATTAGGAGCACATGAAGGATCAAGCAGTAAACATTGTTTAAAACTAGATAATAACACTAGCTCTCCTAGAGAGATTGCTTAGGTCATAATTTGTCTTTGTCAAGGATTTCAGGAATTTAATAATGTAATAATTCTGTCTACACCTATGAAGGTGTAGCAAACACAACCACTTGGCCAAGGCTTCTGCTGTACCACCTGCAGTGAAAATGTATTCAGTCATCTGGTTTCACCCATTCTTCTACCTCACATCTTAAGCTGAGACCTGTCTCCTCTAGTTTGGCACTTTCAGCTGCTTATTGTAAGTCATGGATGGAGTCAATACACATTGATTGGCTTATGGCTCTGTTATGGATTGAACTGTGTCCCCCAAAAATAGCTGTCAACTTGGACAGTCTCTGATTCCCAGTATTGTGTGATTGTCCACCATTTTGTTATCAGATGTGATTTTCTCATGTGTTGTAAATTCTGTCTCTATGATGTTGATGAGATAGGATTATCTGCAGTTATGTTAATGATTCAGGACTCAATCTACAAGATTAGGTTGTATCTTGAGTCAATCTCTTCTGAAATATAAAAGAGAGAAGTGAGCAGAGATAGAGGGGCCTCTTGCCACCAAGAAAGCAGAGCCAGGAGTGGAACGTATCCTTTGGACCTGGGGTCCCTGCGCTGAGAAGCTCCTAGACCAAGGGAAGCCTGATGACAAGGATCTTCCTCCAGAGCCAACAGAGAGAAAGACTTCCTCTGGAGATGACACCCTGAATTTGGACTTCTCGCCTACTAAACTGTGAGAAAATAAATTTCTCTTTGTTGGAACCATCCACTTACGGTATTTTTGTTACAGCAGCACTAGACAACTAAGATAGGCTCCGTGGGAGAAAGCTGTGGCAGTCTGCTTTCATAAAGATTTACAGCCTTGGAAACCCTATGGAGCAGTTCTACTCTGTCCTATAGGGTCTCTATGAGTCAGAGTCAACTAGACAGCTATAGGTTTGGTTTTTTGGTTTTTACTGGTGGATACTTAGGACACTTAGTATATTCTGCTGTTACATAGTTCCTTGTACAAATAGTTTATCCCTTCTATTTTTGTACTTTTGGGAAGGGCATTATATTTTATTAATTTCTGTAACTTTTACATTCAACAAAACAAAATCAACTCATTGCTGCCGAGTTGATTCCGACTCACAGCGACCCTATAGGAAAGAGTGGAACTGCCCCATAAGGCTGGTGGATTTGAACTGCTGACCTTTTGGTTAACAGCCAAGCTCTTAACCACTGCGGCACCAGGACTCCTGTCCTTTACCAAAAAATTGGTTAATCTCTTAATAAACATAATATATAAATTCAGTTTCTACTCCCCAGGAACTTTTGCTTTCTAACAGAATTATCAAAAAAGACATTTAAGTAAAATCCTTAGAAATATGCATATATATGTATTTTTAAAATTTGTGCTCTTTAATATTGTTTTCCTAGTAGAACATGCTTTTTCACATTTGTGAAATACCAGCAAGAGGGTCTGGCCACAGGCAGCACAAATAAGATTGCTTTTGGGGGGTTAGAAGTAAGGTGTTAGCATGACACTCAAACCTTTTTTTCTAACTGGTACCAATACATCCATGGCTTTGTGATATTCTGGATAAGTACTGTTGTTTTAAAAGATGATGATGAAAATAATCATCCAAGCTGCTATTAGTTTGGCTACATAGACTTGGTCTTATTATGTCTGAATCAAATATTCATTTTTAGTTTTTGAATATTTCCCCCCAATCTTGCGTGCAAAACTATATTGATCTAATCAATCATACCCCTCAGATAGTGACACAATATCATCAAGTGTTAAAATAAGAACTTTCTTTTTGTGTTCTCTTTATCTCCCCACCCTCAATTCCAATTTAAATGGACAGTTACTTTATTTATTTAATTTGAATCCTTCTCAAACCATCTTCTTTCTGTACTTATATTTACCCATAAAAATATATTATTGTTTTGTACATGTGATTTTTGGGTATAGATATTTTCTGTATGCACTGTAACTACATAAATAGTTTAGCAGTATCTGTCTTATAAAATTTGCTATTTTACTAAAATTACTTATATAAGGTCCACACGTTGACAAAATAATGGATGACATGAATCACTTTTTATCTTGTATGTTTTTTTATCACATGATTTTACCATGTTTTACCAACCCATTCACCAATTGATGGATATGGAGAATGGAAATTTTAGCTATAAGAAATACTAAAATGAACATCCATTGCATAGATTTGTATAAGTTTTTTTTCCTCAAAAATTTTTATTCTTTTATCTTTTTATTTGTAAAGGTTATGTTTCTTAAGACTTTGTCTTAGTTATCTAGTGTTGCTATAATAGGAATACCACAAGTGGGTGGCTTTAATGAATAGAAATTTATTTTCTCACAGTTTAGGAGGCTAGAAGTCTGAATGCAGGGTGTCGGCTCTAGGGGAAGGCTTTCTCTCTCTGCTGGCTGTGGAGGAAGGTCCTTGTCTCTTTTCAGCTTCTGTTTCTTGGCTCTTTGGTGATCTTTATGTGGAGTGCCATCTATCTTCCCCCATCTCTACTTTATTGCTGCTTGCTTTATCTGCTTTTTTATATCTCAAAAGAGATTGATTTAAAACACACTTTACATTAATACTGCCTAATTAACATAACAAAGAAACCCCTATTCCCAAATGAGATTATAACCACAGGTATAGTAGGATTTACAACACAATATTTTGAGAGACACAATTCAATCCATAACAGACTTTATGCTCTAGAGGGCAAAATGTTCAAACATTAACTTGTGAAAATGAGAATACAGTGCTTTCTTTTATTCATAATAGACATAATAAATCTTTAAGAATATTTAGCATAGGAAAATAGTTGAGAAAAAAGCCCCAATATATTCAGCATTGAGAAAGTATTTATTGTAAACTTGATGGTCATCTTGAAGAGGACCTGTTTCTTCTATCTAGGGAAGGTATGTAAAACTATTAGGATATGTGACAAATGTAATTAATCAATCCCCATAACAGGTCTTTATTTAAGATAACATGATTACATGATAAATCTGTTGTTTTGTTTGTTTGTTTCATGAGTGAATGATTTGTGGAGTAAAATAGTACTATTGAGTCAGTAGGTCTCAAAGGTAGCTGATTCACGCTTGGAACATATTTCTTGTAAACTCGAGGTTTGGGTACTATGTTCAGGAAGAGGTTAGTTAAAATAAACAGGTAATAAACATGAATCTATCACTTGATCAAGTACATAATTCCACAGATTCACATCATTATTTGTTCTAGTTTATGCAAGTGTGAGCTTGTTGTTAGTTGCCACCCAGTCAGCTCCAACTCATGGTGATCTTACATAACAGAATGAAATGTTGCCTGGTGCTTGACTATCTCCATAATCTTTGATATTTTTGAGCCCATTGTTGAGGCTATTGTGTCAATCCATCCCAGTTAGGGTCTTCCTCATTTTCTCAGACTCTCTATCAAACATGATGTCCTTTTCTAGAGACTGGTCTTTCATGATGACTTGTCCAAACTAAGCAAGAAGTCTTGCCATCTTCAATTCTAAGGAGCATTCTAAGCATGAGCTACCATCCTATAATTATTATGTACTGGAATGAGCACTCAACTGGAATTATAAAAGCTGAGTTTCATACCCTCCTGTGTCCATTACAAATTGCGTATCTCCAGAAAGATCAGTAGTTAAGCCTGGGATTCTTCATCTTTAAAACAGGCATAATAATATTTACCTCACAAAGTTGTTTTGAGGATCATATAATGTGTGTAAAAATTCTATAAAATTCTAAGTGTTATACAAATAAACTTATTATTGAACTTATTGTTGCATTGCTAATACCTTAGAGAGTAATGAACTGTAACCTAGCACCTAGTCTAGTAGTCTGCCCTCCCCCCTTCTAGGCAGTCAGTAGGCTTGGTAGTCATTATTGCAATGTATCAGTTTTGATTATTTTGTGCTTCCTCCTGCAGTGACATAATTTCCAGCTGTTCCCCTAGCCCCTGCTCCCTGTCACCTAAGCCTCTTGAAGAAGCTAAATTCTGTAAATTGTGTCTCTTTTTGGCCCCTTATTGGGTAAAATACCAGTTGGCATCAAGTCGATTCTAACTCATGGCCATACCATATGGGTCATAGGATTTTCAGTGGCTGATTTTTCAGAAGTAGATTACCAGGCCTTTCTTTCGAGGAACTGCTGGGCAGACTTGAACCTCCAATCTTTCGGTTAGTAGCTGAGCATGTTAACCTTTTACACCACCCAAGGACTCCTCTTATTACTCAACTAGCCTAGTCCTTCCAGGGAGGACAAGGCTAAAGTCATTCCATTTTCCTGAAATGGACATAACCAATTCAAATAAATAACTTTGGTCACCTTCATTGCATCCTGGTTTGTATGTTTCTATAATGATCAGGAGCCCTGGTGGCGCACTGGTTAAGAGCCTGGCTGCTAACCAAAAGGTTGGCAGTTTGAATCCTCCAGCTGCTCGTTGGAAACCCTGTGATGCAGTGCTACTCTGTCCTAGGGTTGCTATGAGTTGGAATCAACTCAACAGCAATGGGGTTAGTTTTTTGGTTATAATGATCTCAAGTCCCATAATATAGAAGTCACTGTTATACTTTCAAAATACATACGTATAAATACTCATAAGATGAACTTGGAAGTAGAAATATGTCTACCTTTGAGAGGCTCTCTAAAAATGCATATATGTAAATACCATATGAACTTAGAAGTAGAAATATGTCTACATTTGTGAAGCTCTCTAGCATTAACTATAAGTAATTAGAAATTTATAAATCATAGTAAAGTTATTTAGAAAATTTCTGTACTTAGACACAGAAACACAGAAGCACATGAAGTATGTAAAGAACATAAGCAACTTTTAAGTTCACTTTGACCAAGCATGCTGTGACACAAGAGAACATAACATAAATCTAAACAATCTCCCTAATTTCTAACCTTGAAGAGAACCTATGTAATCTGACTACTTTCTAACCCTGGAAAAAGACATAACTTACTAGTCTTTGAGGTCACACCAGCCCTTGTTGTGTCGAGTCAAGGTGATAAATTCACATACAAACCCTAAATTTCTGCTCTCACATGGAGAAAAGGCAGAGATGGATCTGAGATCCTGTCTGCCACAGCCAACCTTGGACCCTAGCTGCAAGTGACCTCCACTGAGTTCAAGCCATTGTTAAGCCTTCTTCCCGAGACCTCTTATTAAAGGTAAAGGCCTGAAGCCTAAAGATATGGACTCTAATCACTGAACTAACATTGTAATTACTAATTCTGATTCTCTGGTTCTAAATAAATGTTGTGAAGTCTTACTTGCATGCCTTGCCATGACTACCTTGCAATAAATTGAGTTTATGCATGTCAAACATGTGTATCTCTCTATTAATTTTCTAAGATATAAAATCCTCCAAAACGCATCCTATTTTGTATTTTGGAATAATAAACTCCTAGTTTCCCTCCCCACACCAAGATATCTAATGGAGAAAGATGATCAGCTTGTTAACAGAATAAATGACCATTTGTAATATCATATAATGCTATTTCTCAATGGCATTTATAAGTCACTATTAATAAAAAATTTGTTCTTTCTGAACTCTCATATAGCTGTATTTGAAGTCGGTAGTAATAGTAATCCTTTTAGCATAATGCGTCATTCTCTTTCTCCAAAAAGCCCTAAGCACCTGGGAGACATTATCTAATTAATCCTAATGCATGCAGAGAGGCTCTGAGGGGGTGTTTAGGGAGACAAAAAATGTCTATAAAGTTCACCATGACTATCATTAAAATATTATCTGTTCAAATGCATGAACAAAACACAAGTCTTTAGCCACAGGAATTCACTTAAAATAATTTTAATAGCTTGTAAAATAAAATGGACTTCTATTCACAACTATTACATGCTACATATTTAACCTGTTAAAACAGATTACTTCAAAGGCACATACTTGGTATTTAACTTATTTTGATTCAGATGTATTTCTTTTCCCCTACAAAGCAAAATAATAGAATAAGTATTTAAAGATCTTAATTACCTGAAAAAATTCCTAAAACTTCATTTTGATTTAATAGATACAATTGAGTCTACGTAGTCCTTGTTCTAACTTTTAGGGCTTGTGTGATCTGAAATAGCTGGATTATTGAAAACTAGGAATAATTAAAATGCTTTTCTCCTGAATTATATTTAGGAAGGACTAGATTTAAATGTATGAACAGCACTCTCTAAACTAAGGAATAAAGATGATTTTGAAAAATAGGTAAGTTTAGCTTGTCTCCTTTGTGCTGATGACAAGGCACAAACTGACCACGTTTTAGCTTAGTTAACCACATTGACTAAGAAATTCAAGATACAGGACACAAAATGAACTACATTTGCCTATTTCTTTGTAAGACAGAGTTTTTCAGGGAAACCTACAGAGCCCCAAGCCAGCCTGAAAGGAACCTGTTGACCTATCTTTCTCAGCAGTCTAAATAAGTATATTAAGACTTGGGAAGAGTGATACAGATATTGATCCTACTTATTACGCAGCTGGACGATGAGGTCCAGGATCATCTTCTTAATCTCACTGAAAGCAAGACTATACATTTTACTTATTCTGGACATGTATCATGCAGTGCCGTGATCAGTTAGACTAAGTAAAATCCCTTTGCTATCTGTTCAATTAGTAAAATACTACCATGTATTTCTTCTTTGGCAAGACACATCACCCATATTATTACTGCTTCAGTGTATGAATGCCCCAGAAAACTATAAGCTCCATGGAGTCAAGGAAAACATTTCACAATTCAGTCCCCAATCAGCACACGGTTTGGCACAGTATTTAGCAAATGTTGACTGATGTATGGACGGAGGCTTTGACGGACAGATAGATGAAGCAGTTACATTTATAGACTTTGCCTCTAAATGATCAATAAAGTCCAGAATACAGACATAACATGATTGAAAGATGCACTTAGGAAAATTACTGGAACAGCATTAAGTAGTTTGCTGTGTGTCTCCGAAAAATTATTGTTTTCCTTTGTTTACTTCCCTTGTTGTCTGCTGAACTTTCCAGTGAGTCTTCGTTTCAAAAAGGAAAATGGTTTCAAATCAGTTGATAAGCAGCACAGAGCCTCAAAAATATTCCCAAGAATTAGGATCCCAGAAAGCATTTTATTCTCTTGTGTATTTTCAAACTGTCTGTCTTATATATAAGCTAGCATATTCTTCACTATTAGAAGGAAAGACTGATCAGTCAGCAAGGAATGTTTACTGATGATGTCTCAACAATAGTCAGTGCAAAAAATTCTTCCAGAAACATTTAAATCTTCTCATTCTTTTTATATCTGTTATATAGAAGCCTGATTAATTGTGTACACGTAAAGTAGGTATTCTCCAGGGCTCTGTCTTCTCTTCTCATTCAATACATTCAAGAAACCATCTCAGCCATTCTAATAACTTCTTCCACCATCTACATACTTAGATCTTTCAATGCTAAATCTCCAGCCACAATTTCTTTCTTTTTTCCCTGCATCCCTCCCTACTTCTATAATTCTGAGTAGTTTTCCCCAAACATATATCTCATCATATTTTCCCTATTTAAAATCCCTCACTGGCTCTCCCCTGAATATGCCCACACTTCATATTATGTCATACTAAAGCCTTTAGAATCTGAATTCAGCCTGTTTTTTCTGACCTAATCACTGTGCTTAGTTTATACTCCCAACTCAACATATAATAACTGCTTCAATTCTTTAAACCACAGGCTGCTTTTGTCTTTGTGTTTTGTTCATGCCACATTTACTGCTTGGAATGTTCACTTTCACCCCATCCAACAGGCAACCAACAGTCATCTTTAAGAATCACTTCCTCTTCTAAGAAGGTGGCCCTCCTTCCCAAAATCACATCAAGATAAAATAGGTAATTCAAATAGTCAATTATTCTTTTATATTTCTTTGTAAAGACACCAGGATATACCTCAGATACGAGCAGTCTCACTCATCACGTACCCTGTTACAGGGCTCTCCTTTTCCCTTCAGTTGCACTTCCCTGCATCTCAGAAGTTACATCCTGAACTATACTACCTTCTCCCCTTCCTTGTTTATCTTTTTCACATCCTCTCTACATTTCTCAATGAATTTTAAAGTACCATGATACAAAAGGGCTTGAAGATAAAGTTGTGATGGGTGCAGCCCCTTAGAATTAAAAAATGTGTAAGGAGTGATAGAAGAATGAGTCTATTTCTTAAAAACTGAAGTTCTCAAATTGAAAATCATTTTTCTTTTTATGTGATTTTTAGAATGACCATTCCATGTATTTTTCTGGGTTTTAAAATCTCAGTTTAGCATAAAATGTTAGAAAAGTCATAAGAATGTATACCCTTCAGAAACAGGAGGGCACATAAGTCTAATATGAATATTTACCATGTGTTTTCTGATCCTTCTTTCCATGATTTCTGGTTTTAAACACTTGACAGTCTTTGGGATCCTACTACTACCTACGTAAGGGTTTATTTTCTTTCTATTTATTCTCATTGTCCATAAGCTCATGAAAATTTATTACTTTTCTGGGGGATTTCAATGTATCAGTAGACATCTGTATTTAATTTTATATACTTACTTAGTTGTTTCACTCTCCTCACCTCAAGTAACAGTGAATTATTTAAGTACCACAGTTCTAAACTGGCCCTTTTTCTTGTCTGTATCAAGTAGTACAAAGAACTGACCTGTAGTTTTCCTTGGAAAATCTCAGATCAGTCTTAGACATTTTGTTCAATAATAATTATTTCATCTTCTAGAATTATAAAATTTAGAAATTATGTTTAATGCTTTTTAAGAAAACAATTTGTTTTAGTATTATTGTTTGGTAAACATTTCTCTTTGAAATATTTACAAGCCAAGCAGTCATCATGCCTGCACAGATCCACAAAACACCCTGCAGGTCTGAATTGATTATACCACCACATCTCTTATTTTACATGGCCATACTGTCTGTTGTTGTTGTTGTTACATGCCATTGAGTTGGTTCCGACCCATAGTGACCCCAAGTACAACAGAATGAAACACTGCCTGGTCCTGAGCCATCCTCACAATCGTTATGCTTGAGCCCATTCTTGCAGGCACTGTGACAATCAATCTTGTTGAGGGTCTTCCTCTTTTTTGCTGACCCTCTACCTTACGAAGCATAATGTCCTTCTCCAGGGACTGATCCCTCCTGATAACATGTCCAAAGTATGTGAGACGTAGTCTCGCCATCCTTGCTTCTAAGGAGCATTCTGGCTGTACTTCTTCCAAGACAGCTTTGTTCATTCTTTTGGCAGTCTATGGTATATTTATACCATCTAGTTATCAAATATGCTATTTACACACACTAATATATTTAATATAACTTGAAGGAGCCCTGGTGGCGCAACAGTTAAGCACTTGGCTGCTAACCAAAAGTTGGAGTTTCAAACTCACTGAGCGCCTCCAGGGGAGAAAGACCTGACAATCTGCTCCACTAAAGATTACAGCCTAGAAAAATCGACATGGCAATTCCGCTCTGCCACATGGGCTCACTACGAGTCAAAATCTGCTTGACAGTACCCAATAACAACAATATACCTTTGTATACCATGTGCGAATTAGCAGTTTAAAAATATATGGATTATGATACATTCAAACAATGATAAATCTAATCGAATCTTTCTGTGATGATTCACCAGGTTCTTTAGGATCACACAGCACCTCAGACACATCATTCAGAACATTAGTTACTGTGGAAAAACATTCATACAATAGGAAATGATGCAGACATTACAATTCTATTCAACAAGACTTTTTAATATATGAGAAAACATGCAATGTATCATAGTAAGCAAAACAAGTAGAATAGCAATTAAATATCATATATCTCAAATGTAAAGTATGTGAGCATGTACACAGGAAAAAAAAGAAAGAAAAATTAATCCAAGAACTATTAATCTCTGGGTAATGCAAGTACAGTGTGCACAATTTTTTTTTTTTCACATTCAAAAAAGGAGTGACACAAACACCGGGTTTATTTGTGAATAAAAAGGCAAAGGTAAATACTTCATATAGGCCACAGAGATAGACTGATTCCTACAGGTATTAAACTATCTCCCTAAGCAAGAAAAGGAGTTAAGCAAACAATAATGAAGTCCCTGCTGCCAATGACAAGGCCTTAGATGTAAATAAGCCAATAGGTAAGGATGCTCTGCTTAAGATAAAATCACCTTGGGGGCTGGGGGGGAGGGTTGAATAGTGAGGAGCTAGAGGCACTACTAGAAGACTGAGTCCCAGGCCTGGTGTGTAACCTCTGTACTTCATATTCTGCTTGTTTGAATGACCCCACTTTACCACTTTGAATATACCTAAACCCAGTGCTTCTAATTATATAGGTGATGAGTCTTGTCAAGGAAGAAATGCATGGTATATCACTAGTGAAACATATTGCAAGGAATTTCATGTAGTCTAGCTGATCAGGGAACTAGAGTATGTTGCTGGTGTCTAGAATAAGAAAATACACAAATTTATCTTCAGTAAGTAGTCCTTGCGTGGAGCAACCAGTTAAGAAGCTCAGATGCTAAGCAAAAGGCTGGAGGTTTGAGCCCATCAAGAGGCACCTTGGAAGAAAGTCCAGGTGATCTACTTCTAAAAAATCAGCCACTGAAAACCCTGCGGAGCACAGTTCCATTCTGACACTCATGAGGTCACCAGGAGTTGGAAATGACTTGAGGACAACTGGTATCTTCAGTGAGATTAAACAGAAGATTCTTGGCCACACACTCCAGTAGCACTCACATCGTAAGTTTCACCACTAGCCACAGCATTCCTGATGTAGACTGCCCCAGGACCAGGTGCAACTAGAGAGGAACAGTAATTGGCGACACTCCCTCCTTCCACACCAGCAAATAAACCGCACTCTCCTTTTCTAAGAGCCTGCTGAGTGGATAATTGTTTTATTTTATAGGCTTGTGGGTAGTTTAGTATAAACTGGGCAACCCTGAATATTAAATGTGCTTATTGAAACTTTTATTTATTTTCGTTACTAAAAAAATATGAAGCCCTTGTCCCACTCCTCAGTATTATTTTATTTAAATTAATTTTAATAAAGGATATTTAATATAGATTTATGGTTGATAGATGCTGGCCATTTATGAATACGTTCATTGAAATTTTAAAAGTCATGCCCATGTTGGAAATATAAACTGCTATAATTTTGATTCAAGTTGGTAGGCTGACTCATCCATAAAATTTAGGGTGTGGCTTTATATTCTTTTGTGTATCTTGGGAAATATCCCCAATCAGGAACAGGAAGAAGAAAGCAGCCATAGATGGTTGATGTGCAAGTGGTCCAGTGGGGGAAGGAGGGTCATAAGAGGGCACTGGAACCTAATGAGGAATGTGTGTCAGGGAGTCTGATGTTTAATTCTACAGAAATATCCAGGATGCCCTGATTGAAGAAATATAATTGATAACTGATATCCATAGCCGTATCAGTCAGAAAGTGCCCAAACACATCTGAAGCAGAAAATTTAGCCCAGCTGGTCCTAGTTCCTATTTGATTCAAAGACCTGGGATACTGAGAACTGGGGAGGGAGGGGAAGTGTTTGAGGGTCTGCCAAAATGAGGAATAACACTCTTTCCTAGGCAAGCCGGTGCTTGATTATTTCTGTATAGCAATGAGATGAATATCACTGGATGCCAAGAGACAGACTGGCCAAAGAACTTCACGCTCTCTTCATCACTGTTAAATTCAGAGCCAAGAACTTGCCAGGTATTACACACACTGCTCTTGCCCTCTGCTTTAAGAAGAAATAAGTCACTATCCAAAATATTTTAGGCGCCAGAGCTGGTAGTGCTCATTGAGTCTTTGATAGTGGATGACAAATGGGTTGCCTGGATTTACAGCAGAGCTTGCGAAGGCACAGCCTGGTAGCCAGGGGAGAATTCCTACATTGTTTCCCTTGGTATGATAAGTGGGCCCATGACAGTGTTCTTACCTCATTTAGATCATGCAGCTTGGTCTTTAACTAGGTATTTACAAGGTAAATTTCCCCCAAATCTGTATTCTACTCTGTATTTACTCTCCCTACATTTTTACAGATACATAAAAAGCAAGCTTCCATTGATTTGAAACAAAAGGGCACAGTATATGGAACTTGCTAATGATACACATCATTGCCACATGTTGAAAATACAGCTGATCATAGGAAGGGGCAGGGATTTGAGAGGCTCCAGACTGAGCTGTGCAGTCACAGTCCACCAAAAAAGTGGTTTCTGTGAGAAGGAAAATGTGTCACACTCCACATCCAAAGACCTCATACCTCACAAACTGGACCTTCTTCTGGATCTTCCATGACAGTAAAGAAATCAGAGTGTAAAGGGTTAAAAACAAAGTATGTCATGAAGAAATGGAATGTTCCCAACCTAACATTGGTCATATGAGCTCTGTTTTGTATGATATGTAGAAAGAGCTTTTCACAAAGCAGGACTAGTTTTTTTTTAATAGTTTGATATACCTCTGACATCATGACAGACACCCAAGGAGTAGACACCAACTCTACTCCTTCATAGCTTGTTGGCAAGCACTTCAGACAGGGGGGCTGTAGAGCTCATTTATCACACAGAGAAGACCTGAGAGCTCAAATGTCTGGCTTCCCATGCTCAGGTAGCAGAACCTTCTTTCAGCATTATACCTGTAGACAGTGGGTCCCAATATTCAGCAGCTATCAGAATCAATGGGGTAACTTACCAAAACACAGATTGCTAGGTCCCACTCCCAGAGTTTATGATTCTGTAGACCTGGGGTGGGGCCTGAGATTTTGCATTTTTAACAAAAGCCAGATGATATTGATGCTGCTGATCCAGGGATCACATCTTGAGAATTACTGCTATAGAAAAGGATTTGAAATTTATATCCTGGTTCCTGACCCACGTATTAGATTTTCCTCCACTTCTCCCTCCTTCTCTCTTAGCTTTCCTTTCCATACAATATTTTTTTATTTGGAAACTGTTCTCATGGGTACAGAATTGAATAATAATAATAATAATGCATCCTTATTACTCTTGAAGAGCACTTTTTCTTCACCAAGTACATAGGAAAAAACTAAGCAAATATATAAAATTAACTCTTTATCATTTAATTCAAACTCTGTTCCTCAGAAAACTAATATACTGTGAAATGTTAAAAGATCTTATGCAGAATCAAAAAGAGTTAACTGGTCAATAAAGTTTGGTAAACTCTGGGATAAGCAAAGTTAAATAAACTTCTATACTGGAGAACTTCTCAGAGTGTGAAATGAATGGATGTACATTATGAATCTCCAAAAACTAGTAACAGTATATGGCGTTTATAGAACTTATTTCACTATGGGATCCTTTTTTGTTTGTTTGTTTTTTTGGGAGAACACTAGTGTTCTAGGAATACATATGTGAAATAGTACCATTTTCCCCAGGGACTCATATAACTGATTGGCTTAAACTAAGTTTTATCAATTTTTATGATAATAACTTCATTCCAATAGATTTAAGCTTACAAATGAAATCTGATTTCCTTAAACCTACTGTAACGTCAGAGGGTCAGTGAAGAAGAGGAAGCCCCTCAATGAGATGGATTGACACAGTAGCGGCAACATGGGCTCAAGCATAACCATTCTGAGGATGGCACAAGACTCGGCAGTGCTTCGTTCTGTTGTACGTGGGGTCACTATGAGTCAGAACCGACTCGACGGCACCTAACAACAAACAACATTGTCACATCCAAAGTTCAGAAAAACTGCAGGGAAAAAATTGTGGAGTATATTGTTCTTTTCTTTCTTTCAAACTGGATAGTTATTATTAGAATGCTTGCTAATTAGTTAATTTATTCTGTATTTGATGACTCAGCCAGAGGCTCACAAAAGACTTATGAGTTTCAATTTCTAGACAGACCCAATTCTTAAAATCAAATTTGTGAATTTCATAATTATTTCAATTTAAACTCACACATGTCCCTCTAGTCATATATCAAAAGATTATTAAGCTACTAAGTTAAACACTGAATATTTACTAAAAGGGTCAGAGATTGATAAGGATTACTGTTCATAACCTTTTAAACCCATAATGTATCCATTTCAAGGTACAGAACATGGTTTAAATGTCATTTATACATTGGAATAAGCTGAAACACATAATCATCGTCTCCATGACCCACCACTTAGCCTCATTTCTAATCCTCTGATGCAGACAAAGGTTACTAGGCTATGGTCCTTGTTTTCTATCTGATGAGCATAAAGTGCTTAATTTTAAGGATTTCACTGATCTCTTATACAAGAGCAGATACAATTTGTTGGTTTTTTTTTAAACAAGGGGGTCAAAACTGCGGATTTATAACCACATCTGTAATCATTTCCTCTCCCTATGAATCATTTACTATTAATTGGAAGTCTAAAACCAAGAAGTTCCTATCTTTTTATATGGTATTACATAAATTCCACAAAGTTTTCAATTTTTCCATGGCAAAGGGGTTTGTATTCTTTCATTCATTCACTCCTCCACTGATCCATCAGTATTTATTCAGCTCCAATGACATGAAAGAGATGATACCAGAAATCAGAAAACTAAAAAAAATGAATAAGATGCATACACTATTCTAAGGCAGTATATTGTATTCTAGCAGAAGAGTTTTGCCATATGAAGAAATTATTATATACAGAGGTGAACAACGTCATAAGAGAGAGATCTTTGTCAAGAAGGGGGCAACTTTTCGGTGAGCCCACAAAATTAACTCAGCTGGATAATTCCAGACATGAAGGCAAAACTTCTAAGAATCCGAAGACATAGTCTGGGGTGCCTGTGAGAATCTTCAAGGAAGGATGAGGAGTGAAAGACTTAATTCTTTTCTTTACAGTGATTTTGGGTGCGCAACCTTAGCTCTACAGATTCAAAGAAAGTGTTTTTCTGACTTAGTTTCTCTACTTCAGGTAAGAAAATTCCACCCTTAACATTTTTCAATGATAATTTGAAGAGGTTACAGAAAACACAGATAACTGATCAGCACTCAGGAGAAAGGTTAGTATGATGCCAAAGCAACTGACCTGCAAAGCAGAAGGTCAAAAAAGACCATTTAATTCTGTCTAGGCGAATGATCCCATTTAATGTACAGGGAATGGTGACAGAGCACTGAATGTGCCCGACACAAGTCCAAGTCCCAACAGTGTGTGCTGAATCACAGCTATCATCAGACACAACAATAAGAGGAATGGGTACGGTACTCTGAAGGAATTTTCAGAGTACTGGTCCCTCACCATTCCTGCACTCTAAGCAGTGTCCATATCAAACAGGCAGAAGTTACGTAGCTCTAAGGGCAGTTCCTGATGATCCTGAGGTAAGCTGAATGTCTTCTGAGATGGGAAAGCAGTGGATATAGTTGAGAATAATGTTAGCCAGATGTCTGTAGAAATTGTTTCTAGCATTTGCATTTGGGGAATTTTACTACCCTCTTGCAGAACTTTTAGAACTTATCTATGGTTGAGAAGTACCACATTTGCTTCAGTTCTAAAAGTAATTCATCACAAATGGTAAACATTTAAAATAGCAGGGCCATCTTGTAAAAACATGTTGTTGTTGTTAGGTTCTGTACAGTCTGTTTCTACTCACAACGACCCTATACACGACAGAATGGAACACTGCCCAGTCCTGTGTCACCCTCACAGTTGTTGCTGTGTTTGAGCTCATTGTTGCAGCCACTATGTCAATCCATCTTGTTGAGGATCTTCCTCTTTTTCGCTGACCCTCTACTTTGCCAAGCATGATTTCCTTCCCTAGACACTGATTCTTCCTGATAACATGTCTAAAGTACGTGAGACCATGTCTCGCCATACTCACTCTGAAGAAGCGTTCTGGCTGTACTTCTTCCAAGACAGATTTGTTCATTCTCCTGGCAGTCCATGGTATATTCGATATTCTTCGCCAACACCATAATTCGAATGCATCAATTCTTCTTCAGTCTTCATTATTGTAAAAACCTACTATGTAATGATGAGGAGATGTAACACTGCTGGCTAATACAATTATAAAGTTAAAAAACCAGAAACTGCACATTTTGCAAGAAGTCCAAGTGATCATTAACCTCTTCTTTTGCAAGGCAGCATATTAAGGCTGAAACATGCTATGTGATTTGATAAAGATCACAAGTATCAGATAAAGGACGAAAAAGAGGGTCCCGACTTCCAGTCCAAGTCTCGTTCCACCATCCCATGCCAACTCCCCCATGTAAATGTTTTACACCTAGAATTCTTGTCTAAATAATAATAAGCAGAGGATGAGTATACATTTCCTACCATTAGCAGTGAATAAGGAAGACTGAAGAAGAATTGATGCCTTTGAATTATGGTGTTGGTGAAGAACATTGAATATACCATGCACCGCCAGAACAAACAAATCTGTCTTGGAAGCAGTACAGCCAGCATGTGCCTTAGAAGTGAGGACAGCGAGACTTCATCTCAAATACTTTGGACATGTTATCAGGAGGGACCAGTCTCTGGGGAAGGAAATCATGCTTGGTAAAGTAGAGCATCAACAAAAAAGAGAAAGATCCTCAATGAGATGGACTGACACAGTGTGGCAACAATGGGCTCAAACACAGCAAAGATTGTGGGCGTGGTCCAGGACGTGGCAGTGGTCCATTCTGTTGTGCTTGGGGTTGCTATAAGTCAGAATCAACTCGACGGCACCTAACAACAACAACCACCACCATTAGCAGTACACTATAGGCTGTCTTGCTTTTCATTCATTGGGCAAGTCATTATATAAGGATGCATATGATCCATGGTTGTGCAACATACCAAATGCATAGTGTCTTCAAGTGAGGAACACCCCATTTCCCTCCACGTCCTTAGTGCCTGATATATTGCATTGTACATCCTAGTTACTAAAAATAGAGTTGTCTGAGAGTTGAGCATTCTAGGAATATAAGACAATCTGCTAAAAATCTTCTTCAAACTCCATAATCTTTAAAAGCCATAATTCTAAAAACATATGATCTCAGCTACCATCTGGCCATTTGGCCTGACAGGTATTTTAGCACACTCTGTTTTAAGACATATTATTTTATATTTCCTTAGAATTTATCTTGACTGCAAAAAGGCTATAAGACAACTTTTGTTTTGTTTGTAATTTTATAATACATGAGATTGGATTTTTCCTTTTGAAAAGAATTTGATATCTATAGAAAATAAAAATTTTAGACTTGTTCTTGTCATACCAGGTACAACTTAAATGATGAATGGCTTGGAAGGTTTCTAAATATGACACCTTCTACAAAAAATGGTAATTGTGTCTTTTTCTTTCCACTGTCTTTATATTAGCTACCGCCTAGTTATTGTTATTGTAATAACCATTGTGCCTTCTTTAGCATTTTAATCATAAATATAAGCATCAATATTTTACATATATGTGTATATACTTATATGTATATATGTGTGTGTGTGTATATACATGTGTTGCAGCCCTGGTGGTACAGTGGTTAAGAGCTATAGCTGCTAACCAAAAGGTCGGCAGTTCAAATCCACCAGCTGCTCCTTGGAAACCCTATGGGCAGTTCTACTCTGTTCTATACGGTCGTTATGAGTCAGAATCGACTCAATGGCAACAGGTATATATATGTGTCGGTGTACATATGCATATATATGCATATATATTAACCACATCCCCAATAATCAAACAGAAATTGTTTATTTTGTAATTCAAAAAGCACTTGAAATCAGCACTGATATTTGAAAAGGAAGACTGTTGAGAGCTACTGTACCTATTATACACTAAATTATTATAAAGCCACAGTAATTAAATCAGTATGATACTGTGCTAGAGTACAACTATGTATTTTGCCTATTTATACAGTTATTTCTCGGTGCCAATGTTTCCATTTTTAACAAAAAAATCCATTAACTTGTTTGTACTTTTAAAATAAGTAAGCATCAATTAAACAAATACTACAGAACTTTGTAAAACAGATGTAAAAATGATCTTATGAAAGAATGTTCTTTTTATATAAGAAACAGGATATATAGGAGAATAAAAGGGTTCCTAGCTATTATCCATAACCATGAAAGCTTGTCTGAAGAAAGACTTTGATTTAAAATTGTCAGAAATTTCAGAGATATCCTAAGGGAGAAAAGACACTACCAGTTAAACACCCTTAATTCTAAGTGCTGCAACATATAAAATATTGAGCTCTTCTGTTAATTTGCTTTTGATGAAAACAGTAAATACTAATGTGTACACAGTCCCAAACAAAGGTGTCAAGATGTTATGTACATACCTATTAAATTGAAACTTCTTGGGTGCATTCCATTAAAGTTATATATCACAGAAAATCCCTTTGAATCTATTCTTGTCTGATACAGTTAGGAAAGTAAATTCTTAGGACGTGATGTGCATATGCATGTAGTCGAGAGAAAGAGGAGAGAGAGAGAGAGAGAAGAGGTGAACGTGCATTATGAATACATTCTATTAAAATTAAGATTCTGTGTCCATCAGGAATTTCATGCATTTTATCTCAAACCTTGCAGTATATAATAAATAGTTATTAAATATGACAATATTTAGGCATAGTCCTTCTTGGGACTCATGTTTTCTTTATAGAGCCATTTAAGTGTCCTGGTCAGTTCCAGGTAGATGCTGGAGTCTACAATGATAAACAACCTAGTGAAAATGGTCACTGCTAACATCAGCTGAGCTGTGGACCATCTAACTAGATTACTCACGGTATTTTGTTGTTGGATGTCATCAAGTCGACTCCCAACTCATGGCACCCCATGCACAGCAGAACAAACACTGCCTGGTCCTGTACCATCCCCATGATCAGTTGTGGGTTGGCCAGTTGTGATCCACAGGGTTTTCACTGGTGATTTTCAAAGTAGATAGCCAAGCCTTTCTTCCTAGCCCATCTTAATCTGGAAGCTCTGCTAAAACCTGTTCAGTACCATAGCAACATGCAAGCCTCCACCGACATACAGGTGGTGGCTGCGCATAAGATGCACTGGCCAGGAATCCAACTTGGGTGTCCTGCATGGAAGGCAAGAATTTTACCGCTGAACCACCAATGTCTCATCAGTGTATTTTAGACCTAAATTAATGTGAAATTTGTGGTCAGATTGGTTGATTTCAAAATCATAAAGAAAAGGATCTCTTAAAACTCCATTTTCTCTGTCCTCAATTAGAACAAGCCCATGATTCTTGTTCCTTCAGGAAATCATGTTCATCTAAGGCTCAGGCCTCTTCAGACAGCTCAGGGAAATCACACAACACTGGCTTTTACAAAATAGCTATCCTTTAAAGTACAACCATTGATCTTGCTGTCCCTTCTAACTTGTGCCCAATCGTGGGCCTTTCATTTATTGCCAAGCTCAGTGAACACAAGGTTCATTGCAGGTGTTTTATTATTTCTTGCACTGCTAATCTCTTTTGTAGTTCTTTAAAATTGACCTTAGCTCCCATCACTTTATTGAAACTTTCCCATTTTATCATAATCTGAGAAAACTATAGAATTCCAAAGTCCAGCTGGCTATTCGAATCTTTGGATAAGTGTTACTATAATGTGGCACACAAGGATCACCAAAGCCTCCAATAAGAACACATCGTTCCAAGAGAGTCTCCACACGCTATGTGGTTCATCTGGGAGGTGATACTGGTCTAATCTGATTTAATTCTATGGCAGATTTTTTTAAAAAGCTAGAACATATAGGAAATCTCTAAACTGCATGTTTTCAGGAGCCAAAAACTATAGAAACTCTGAGAGAGAAAAATTAAATCTGAGAAATAGTATGCAAGTAAATTTCACTGGTGCTAAACTATGATATTCATGGAAAGAAAAATTATAGATATAAAATCATCAGTGGAATCATTAGTTTCCAAGAACTTATAAAGGAACCCAAAAATAAAGAAAGACTCCTCCTTTCGGTAATAATATAAAACCTCAAAATTTTTTTTTCAAATTTCCTGAATTTTTTTAAAACTACTTAGCTGATCATAAAACTCTGCCTGCTGGTAATTTCTGTGTGGCTCTCTCCCATTGTATTAAGAGCTGAAGCTGCTCTTTTGCTTTTTGAAAGTGAACACTGCCTTTCTCATCATCACAGTGAGGACGCTGTCTCCCTGCATGGCAGCAGGAGGAGTTAACTAGCACAGGGAGGCAGGCCCTGGTAAGGAAGTGAGAGCATTCTAGTTTGAAAGTAGCAGACACAAGGTTTGTCAATTCTAACTGACCAGTGTTCTCTCAGGAATACTGAGCTGCAAGATAAGAACGAAGCTTTGATAATCCAAACGCACTTTGATAGAACATCAACTGAATTTAGCACCGAGGATCAACATTTTTAAGGTTCTAAATTTTAGCTGGAGGCAAAGGGAATACCAGAAGGAAAATAAATGAAAGCTGCTCACCACTTCAAAAGCTAATCTTTGTAATGCTTTCGTTAGCAGTTTAGAAAAACCACACACACACTTTTGAAGTCAGAAAAGCAATGATTCTGACAACTGATTGCTATGGGGTGTAGTTAAACTTTCTAGTCTTTTAAAAATAGGCAAGGTCAGGAATTTCTTTTACTGCTATTAGGCTTATAAAAATATTTTGTTTGTAAAGGCACTGGAATAGATGTATAAGGGAAAGATAAGCTGATGAACTGTTCATTTAGTTCTCTCAATAAAAGGTAAGTATTGTTATATCAAGAGTGAAAAAGGAGATGAAATGTTCTTCTTTCTACAGAAACTATTCCCTTAGGCTTGGTGTAATGCCACAATTTTCACTTTTAAACAAACACAGTATAAAAATATTTGGACTAGATTACAGAGAAGTTGCAATAAACCAGCAACTAGGAGGATCTATAGTCAGAGGGGTAGGGGACAAAAGTGAAAATACTGTCAGCTGAATCTAACGGGAAAAAATAGTGTTCCAAGTGGAAATATATAACCAACATGCCATATAAATGTGTACAAAGTCATATAAATGTGTACGTAGTAAAATAGGTGAAAGGTAAGTTCATGTCTCCAAACATCGTCAGAAAGAATTCCTTCAATAAGATCTGGCCTTGAGAAAAGCTCTGCCTGCCAGATACAATGCGGGTTTTGTGGCTATCAAATCAATGGTATTATGGATATAACGTGGGCTGAGGTATAACAGAGAATTTCTAATTATACAGTATCTCCATGATATCAATCTTAAGGTTAAAGGAAGAGACAACATCCATTATTCATTCTTTTAACCAAGTGATTCAAATCTATTTTTAACCTCTCACAAGAGCATGACTTTCCAAACAGATTTTTCCAGTTCTAACATCCTTGCTATTTTCCCTCTAGTATTGTCATCAAATACTCCTGGTTGACAAGTTCCTTTGGGACACTTGGCTTGCTTTTTCTGCTATCACAGGGAAACCACACACGTTATTCCCAACTCACAAGAAGTAGTAAAATACAGTGACAGAGCCTTGAATTTCTTGTGCTCAATGTTAAAGAAAAATGTTTTACTATTACTTGAAAATGTGGCATAGTTTGAATAGTAGCAAGAGGAATATAGGGCTTTTGGGGCAGAAGCAGCATGAATCATTCATAGTTGGGGATGAAAATATAAACATTAGCCAGTCATTATTGAGCACATCTGTGTTTCAGCTATTATAATCTAGACCATGTTATAGATAAAACAAAGGGACAGAGAAGTGATGTAACTTGCCTAGAATCACTTAGTAAGTTAGGGGGCTGAGAAAAAGTAGAGAGTCTCTGGGTGGCACAAACAGTTAAGTGCTCAACTACTAATCAAAAGGTTGGCAGTTTGAACCCAGAGGTGCCTCAGAAGAAAGGCCTGGCAATCTGCTTCCGAATGAGTCAGTTCTGACTCAAGATGATTCCACGAGTTACGCAGTTGAACTTCCCTATAGGGTTTTCTTGCCTGTAATATTTATGTAAGCAGGTTGCCAGGCCTTCCTTCCATGGTGCCACAAGGTAGGTTCGAACAGGCAACTTTCAGTTTAATAGTTGAGCACAAACTATTTGTGGCACCTAGGAACCTATCCTAAGGTCACAGCCTTGAAAATCCTACTGAGCACAGTTCTACTATGCAACACATGGGGTTGCCATGAGTCAGAATCAACTTGATGGCAACTGGTTTTTATCTGTGGGAAATAAGGTGATCCAGAGGTGGGAGGAGAGTGGCTGGGGTAATTTTGAGGAGTGGTGACAGAGGGTACTGAATGCTAGGATATGATGAATGGAGTTTATTTTACAAATATTAAAGCAACATTAAAAGTTTCCTTAAGCAGGCTAAGTAAAAGGGTATTTCTTAATATAGATATGCTACAGCCACAAAACATGCTATTATTCCATGTCAAGGCTTTCTTAGCCTATATGTAATCCTGTTAGATCCATAATTTAAACATTTAACTATTAATGGTCTATTATATTTTTTAGAAAGGTCTACTTTTAATTTATGAACAAGCACTTTATAGCCCTCGCCCACTTCAAGTTTTATTAGTCTTGCACGGGAGGCCCAATTTCTTTATGTTCTATATTACTGCAGTTTTGAATTATTATAAATATTTGTAATCAACACAATATATTATCAGAGGTATGCCTTCATGCATTTGTGGCTAATATTCGGGTCCAATTATGCCATCAGAAAATAACTTTTCTCAGAAAAAAGAACACTAGAAATAGATCTCATTAGAATGTGAATGTGGCTGACTTTAACAAACCCCAAAAAAACTATTAGAAAAATTAATCATTATACGATAACAGGTCAGTAATATCATTATCAACAATGAATAAATAATATGCTACTTATCAAACCGTAATTGTAAAATTTAGTTGTGAAAAGATGTTTTTCATTTGGATTATAAGCATGATACTATATACCGAGATAAAATGTTGTTATTAGTCCTGTGCTAACAGAGAGGTATATGTAATTAAAGTACAAAGTATGTTCCTTTCCATTAATGTTACTGGTAGAAACTCCAGAAGAGCCATTAGAAAAGCAAAAGTAGCAATGCTAAAGCCGTTTTGTAGAAGACTATGCATTCAGTTGTATTATTCCTGTTTCCCTGACAACTTGCCAGCATTCATGGCCCAACCAGATTCCCAACAGTGTTGCAGAATAAGCTTTTAATAATGCAAAGGCGTTCCTCTCTTTTAGTTGGATGGTGTTTCTCTTAGTGAGAATGAAATCGCCCATCAACAATCTGTTCATCGATATTCCCTTCAATGTCCCAAATATAGTGATTTAAACTTTGTTAAACAATTCTCAGGTTATTCTGCCCTGCATGCTAGTTAGAAAGTAAATGTATAACTGTGAGAAACAATATCCTGGGACTCTGAAGAAGCAGCCACTTAAAACACAACATTTGCTTTCTTCCCCCAAATATGCATCACTCATTTATAATATAATTTATAAATAATTTATAAATTTATAAATAATTTATAGGTATTTATAAATAATACCTTTTAAAAGTTATAACTCGCGAGAGGAGGACAAAGTGATCTTTACTGAGTTACATTCTAACAGGTTTTTTTTTTTTTTTATTGCACTTCCGGTGAAGGCTTACAGAACAAATAGTTTCTCATGAAACAGTAGTACACAGTAGTACAGATGTTGTTTTATGACATTGGTTAACAACCCCACAACATGTCAACCCTCTTAACTTCTCAACCTTTTTTTTTTGGTGAAAATACACATAGCCAAAGATACACCATTTCAAAAACTTCTACATGCACAGTTCAGTGACATTGACTACACTCTTCCA
>NW_004444034.1:3192472-3197749 GCF_000243295.1 Trichechus manatus latirostris
GGTCTGTTCAGATTTTCAACATCACTTTGTTGTAGTTTGGGTAGGCCGTGTGTTTCTAGAAATTTATCCATTTCCTCTAGGTTTTTAAATTTGTTGGAGTATAGTTTTTCATAATATTCTAACAGGTATTTTAAAACTTAACTAGTTTATACATAATCAAACAAGTTGTTTAACGCGCTAATGCAACACATTTAACTCTACATAATAGAACACTAATCTTCACACTTTTTCAAATCCCTGAAAACCAGACAATATACTGCTCATGCATACTTGTAAATGTCTAATTCATAGAGTTATTTTTAATATTTTTTAAACCTTTAAATTGTAAATAATTTGCCTCTCTATTCTCCACATTTTCACTAAAAAAGGAGAGAGAGAGAGAAAGGCAGAAATATGCTTGCTTTCCTTTGGCTAAGCATTTTATATTAAATGGTGTCTATCTATCATGCCAGCAATAGGCAAAGTGGTTCAGTTTACTAAAACATGTAAGCCGTGTGTTGTTAATCAATGGCACTTAATTGATTCTTTTTTTTTTTTTTTTGTAGAGAACAAACTCACATACAAAGTATTACATATAAAAAATATATTGGGAAAACAGGCATTACCTAAAGGAAGTATTGTTATACTATTTTCATAGAAATTTCATTGGTTTGCAGCAATATCAGTAATAATAAAGGTATAGCTAAATAGATACATATAGTTAAAAATTGTCTTTGTTCTATTTTAAATCTTTTTATTATTTTTAAATTGGAAAAGTCAAATGATATTAAATATGTTATTCCACTATTGCACTACAATGGCAATCCTGATCATTTTTACATTGCGTTGCAATCCTTACCCTTGCCTTTAATGTTGCCTTTTCCCTTTAGGCTTTAAATGAACATTCCAATATTAATAAATTATCTATCTATCTACTTACTTTTATAAAAATAATGTAATAATAATAATAATGAAAACAATTAAAAAAAGAAAGGTATATAGAGATATATTACGTTCACTCAACACACTGCATTGGGCAAATCTGGAAAAGCCCTCTTTAAAGCATTAAAAAGCAAAGACATCACTTTAAGGACTAAGGTGTGCCTGACCCAAGCCATGATACTTTCAGTCATCTCATATGCATACTAAAGCTGGACAATGAAGAAGAATTGATGTCTTTGAATTACGGTGTTGGCAAAAAATATTGAATATACCATGGGCTGCCAGAAGAACGAACGAGTCTGTCTTGGAAGAAGTACAGCCAGAGTGCTCCTCTGAACCAAGGATGGCGAGACTTTGTCTCACATACTGTGGATACGTTATCAGGAAGGACCATTCTCTGGAGAAGGACATCATGCTTGGTAAAGTAGAGGGTCAGCAAAAAAGAGGAAGACCCTGAACGAGATGGACTGATACAGTGGCTGCCTCAATGGTTTCAAACATAACAATTGTGAGAATGGCACAGGATAGGGCACTGTTTCATTCTGTTGTACACAGGGTGGCTATGAATCAGAACCGACTCAAAGGCACCTAACAACAGCAACAACATTACCTTCACTACATGAAGATCTGAGACTCCACAGGCAGCTAGAAAATCATCAGTTTCTTCTTAAAGACATTTAAAAAGATGGGCTCAACATTCTGTTTAGAGCACAGACTAATGAAGATCATAGGGGAAGGCCTGTTTCCTGGCCATCTCTTGTGTGGTGAAATATACACATCGACATAGTAATATAAGGTCATCTAGGAATCACAAATACTTGACATTATGTTTGTGCACATCAATCTTTGTTACTTTCTTCCATATCCCCCCACCTACACACACACACACACACACACACACACACACACGTTTCAGCCTCATCTTTGGTTTTGTTTTCTTCCAAAAAATTAGTAAGAAAGTGCTGCCTCTTATGCCGGACCTCTGCCAGGTCTGTCACCACACACCAGAGAAGCCTATATGCTTCCTCTCAAGGAGTAAGAGAGCAACACAGCCAGAAACAACAGCGGACAAATCACTGTGTGGCGTCACAATCAATAAAAGGGAGCAGGTGGTTCTCCTCCTTTTCTACTACTAGTAGTGTTGACCTCTAGCTTAATTCAGTTGAGCAGAGATCTCTTGAGCACTTAATTCATTTCAGGCACTCAGCTTGGCTCTGAGGATGTGAAAATAAATAAAAGTGCATTTATATACTCTGGGAACATCCCATATAATGTGTGTCATTGGTCCTCATGCTAGCATTTGACAGCTAAGATACAGCTATGCATTAACTCACGTCCCATCTTAAGTGAGATTAGGCTCCAAAGTAAGCGCATTTGGCACATAGAGACAAAACTGTGTAAAGTGTAAATTTCTTAAATCATCCATAAAATACAGTGTACAACATCTAATAATTTTTTATTCAACATTGTGAAAACCAGTGAGTTAGACTAAAGAAAGTTTGAAAAGTTTTATTGAAGTAACTGGATGTTCAACATTTTCTCTTCAAAATTATTAAATTATTAAGTGAATGGGGAAGAGGGTGGAACAGTTTAAAGACTCTGTTTTACTGCTGGTTTACTCTATTTTAATGTTAAACCTCACTTCCTTAAACTGAACAAACATACATAGTTTTTCTGAGGTTTAAATCATAATATACTTAAAAGCACGTACTTCAAGATCTGGCACACAATAGGTACCAAAAGATGTTTGTCGTATGAAATCTACCTTTACCAGATCCAAAATTTTGAAAAGTATAGAGAATTTGACCATATGCTTCCTCTTCTTAAATAAATGAATCTATTAAATGCCTTTTGTGTGTGTGTGTGTGTTTTGTTTTGTTTATTGTTGTAGTTTAAATGAAGTTTACATTTCAAGTTAGTCTCCCATACAAAAATTTATACATACATTGTTATGTGACCCTAAATGTTCTCCCTATACTGTGACAGCACACTCCTCCTTTCCACCCCTGACTCCCCATATCCATTCAACCAGCTCCTAATTCACTCTGCCTTCCCATCTCACCTCCAGACAGAAGCTGCCCATTTAGTCTCTTGTATCTACTTGAGCTAAGAGGCACACTCCTCACGAGTATCGCTTTATGTCCCACAGTCCAGTCCAATCCCTGTCTGAAGCGGTGGCCTCGGAAACTGTTTTGATTCTGGGCTGATAGAGAATCTCAAGGCCATGCATTCCAGGGTTCCTCCAGTCTCAATCAGACCATTAATTCTGGTCTTCTTACTAGAATTTGAGTTCTGCACCCAACCTTTCTCCTGCTCCATCAGGGACTCTCTGTTGTGTTCCCTGTCAGGGTGGTCATTGGTGGTAGACAGGCACCATCTAGTTCTTCTGGTCTCAAGCTGATGAAGTCTCTGGTTTATGTGGCCCTTTCTGTCTCTCGGGCTAATACTTTCCTTGTGTCTTTGGTGTTCTTCATTCTCCTTTACTCCAGGTGGTTGGAACCAATGGATGCATCCTAGATGGCCGCTTGCAAGATTTTAAGATGCCACTCACCAAAGTAGGATGCAGAACATATTCTTAACAAGTTTGCTATGCCAGCTGACCTAGATGTCCCCTGAAAGCATGGTCCCCAGACCCATACCCCTGCTACTCTGTCCCTCAAAGTGTTTGACTGTATTCAGGAAACTTCTTAGCTTGGGTTTAGTCCAGTTGTGCTGACGTCCCCTGTACTGCGTGCTGTCCTTCCCTTCACCTAAGATAATACTTGACTACTATCTAGTTAGTGACTAACCCTCACCCTCCCTCCCCACCCTCATAACCATCAAAGAATGTTATCTTCTGTGTTTACACCTTTTCCTGAGTTCTTATAATAGTGGTCTTATACCATATTTGTCTTTCTGTGACTTACTAAATAGACTGAGCCTAATGCCCTCCAGATTCCTCCATGTTGTAAGATGTTTCACAGCTTCATCATTTTTTTTTATCTTTGCATAGTATTCCATTGTGTGCATATACCATAATTTGTTTATCCATTCGTCCATTGACGGGCACCTAGGCGGTTTCCATCTTTTTGCTATTGTGAACAGAGCTGCAATGAACATGGGTGTGCATATATCTATTCATGTGATGGCTCTTATTTCTCTAGGATATATTCCAAGGAGCAGGATAGCTGGATCGTATGATACTTCTATTTCTACCTTTTTAAGGAAGCACCAAATTGATTTCCAAAGTGGTTGTACCATTTTACAATCCCACCAACAGGGTATAAGTGTTCCAGTCTCTACACAACCTCTCCAGCATTTATTATTTTGTGTTTTTTGGATTAATGCTAGCCTTGTTGAGGTGAGATGATATCTCATTGTAGTTTTGATCTGTATTTCTGTAATGACTAATGATCATGAGCATTTCTTCACGTGTCTGTTAGCTGCCTAAATATCTTCTTTGGCAAAGTGCCTGTTTGTATCCTTTGCCCATTTTTTAATTGTGTTATTTGTCTTTTTGTTGTTGAGGATTTGCAGTATCTTGTAGATTTTAGAGATTAGACACTGATCGGATTTGTCATAGCCAAAAATTTTTTCCCAGTCAATAGGTTGTCTTTTTACTCTTTTGATGAAGCCTTTTGATGAGCATAAGTGTTTGATTTTTAGGAGCTCCCAGTTATCTAGTCTCTTTTCTGGTGCTTGTGCATTGTTCCTTATGGTTCATATTGTGTTTATGCCATGTATCAGGGCTCCTAGCGTTGTCCCTATTTTTAGTTCCATGAGCTTTATCATTTTTGATTTTATATTTAGGTCTTTGATCCATTTTGAGTTAGTTTTTGTGCATGATGTGAGGTATGGGTCTTGTTTCATTTTTTGCCGATGGATATCCAGTTATGCCAGCATCATTTGTTAAAGATACTCTCATTTTCCCAATTAACGGACTTTGGGCCTTTGTCAAATATCAGCTGCTCATAGGTGGGTGAATTTATGTCTGGATTCTCAGTTCTGTTCCATTGGTCTATGTATTGGTTGTTATAACAGTACCAGGGTGTTTTAACTACCGTGGCGGTATACTAGGTTCTAAAATCAAGTAGTGTGAGGCCTCCCACTTTGTTCTTCTTCTTGAGTAATGCTTTACTTATTCGGGGCTTCTTTCTCTTCCATATGAAGTTGGTGATTTGTTTCTCCATCTCATTAAAAAATGCTGTTGAAATTTGGATCGGAATTGCATTGTATCTGTAGATTGCTTTGGGTAGAACTGACATTTTCACAATGTTGAGTCCTCCTATCCATGAGCAAGGTATGTTTTTCCACTTATGCAGGTCTCTTTTGGTTTCTTGCAGTAGTGTCTTGTAGTTTTCATTGTATACGCCTTTT
>NW_004444034.1:3198319-3244903 GCF_000243295.1 Trichechus manatus latirostris
TGATTGTTTTTCTAATGTTGAACCATCCCTGCATACCTGGTATAAATCCCACTTGATCATGGTCAATTATTTTTTTGATATGTTGCTGAATTTTATTGGCTAGAATTTTGTTAAGGATTTTTGCATCAACGTTCATGAAGGATATTGGTTTGTAATTTTCTTTTTTGGTGCTGTCTTTACCTGGTTTTTGTATCAGGGTTATGCTGGCTTCACAGAATGAGTTTGGGAGTATCTATTAAATGTATATTAAATGAGGTTATTTCATATAGCTCCTTGCATTACTTTATTAAATATTCATTTTGTTAATCTGCTTTTTTCTTTCTTTTAGAAAAATGTATTCTCCAGTGTGCCACATGACAAGTGGGCGGACTCGTTTTACCTGTGCAGCTTAGCAGTGGGAGAAGTCTACATTCAGTAAATGTGTTATTCTACGATCACTCTTCACACACTCTAGTTCATTAGATTTCTTTTTGAAAAGCCTCTTACTAATGTTAAAATATAAGTGATATGGATGTATGAAGTATTATATCAAGTAAACGTTTTGAGGGTTAACCTGATAGGCTTGATATAAAATATGTATTTAAAGGATGTGCTAGTCATCTAGTGCCTGAAACAAATTATACATCAATGTTAAACATCAGTCAGCCTAAAACTCTTTTCCTTTCTTGTACATACCAAACATCATCTGGACACCATTCAAGACATAGTGCAAGACATAGTGTCTCTCTCTGACAGATTATTACTCTTCTATTTTTTAAGTAATTGAACTCCACAGTCCCACTTTTTAATTTCATAATCTGGGAGATATTTTGTTCCTTATCAATTCTTAAGGATGTTATACTTTGTTCTACTGCGTCCCTAAACATTAATCTCTGACCTTCTGTTCTCAGATGACTTTTCTGTATCACTTCTTTCCTTTCCTTTCCCCATCTGCTACACTACTATTAGAGGTTGTTTCTAAATCCTAGAGTCCATGTTTGTTAATTTTTTGGGTAATGTCTAGACCCAAATCCCGCATCTATTTGGCTTCATCATCCTGTAGCTTTTCAATTTCAGAACTGTAATATGAACATATAAGTATCTTCTCTGAGCAACACAGTACTTGGCAAAGTAATATCTATCAGTATGTTAGCACAGATGATGATAAAATCATTGTAAAGTTAATCTATCCTGGAATACTAAGATATTTTCATAAATTGTTATTCTATCATTAAGGATAACACCAATATTTTTAAAAGAATGTTAGCATTAATGAGTTAACATTCCAGTGGTATACCTGTTAACATAAAAAAGAACAAAACTACATTTCAAAAATTTTGCAAGGCACAGAGCTGAAAGGTGGAAGGGGATTACTAAATTAAAAGATAAAGGAGGAAAAGCTGTGAAAATAAAGGAGAAAGTGCAGTATGCCAACAAACTTGGAAAAGTGTGAACTGAAGGGGTGGTGGAAAAAAGATGAATCAGAGAGGTGATAAAGGAAAAGAAGCAAACAGTGTCATTTAGAGTACGCATGTGTGTGTATTTGCAGATACATGTGGGTATATATATGAACATATGTATGCATATGCAGGTGTGTGTATGCGTGTGCTTCATTTTTGTAACTAAAAGGTTAGAACTTCAAAAGACTGGCTGTGCTGGTGTCCACACAGCCTGTCTGGCAGCAGAGCGCACTACAGCTGTGGCAGGTGTAACAAATGAGACTGTTTGTTTTCCTTGTGAACTCGCCTGCCCTACAAACCTCCTTCTTCCCCCCGAGATCCATGGAACTCACACGCGGAAGTCTGCGGGAGGGTAAGGGAAAGAAAAGATGGGCAAATTAGCTATAATTGGATTTTATTAACTTATTCATTTAAATTGCTAATCTGTTCCCATGTAGATTCATCTGTAGATAATTCATCTTTGGCTGAGTGAACTTGGATTTTCTAACCCTTGTTTGTAAATGGAAAAGATTTGACTATGTTGTTATTTATCCTAATTTTAACCAACCAGTTGCAGTTAAGTCAACTCCAACTCACGGTGACCAATGTAGGTCAGAGAAGAATTGTGCTTCATTGTTGCTGTTAGATGACATCGAGTCAGTTCCAACTCATTGCAACCCTATGCACAACAGAATGAAACACTGCCCAGCCCTGCGGCATCCTCACAATCGTTGTTATGCTCGAGCTCATTGCTGCAGCCACTGTCAATCCATCTTGTTGGGGGTATTCCTCTTTTTCGGTGACCCTCTACTTTACCAAGCATGATGTCCTTCTCCAGGGACTGATCCCTCCTGATAACATATCCAAAGTTATGTGAGACGAAATCTCATCCTTGCTTCTAAGGAGCATTCTGGTTGTACTTCTTCCAAGATAGATTTGTTTCTTCTTTTGGCAGTCCATGTTATATTCAATATTCTTCACCAACACCATAATTCAAAGGTGTCAATTCTTCTTCTATCTTCCTTATTCATTGTTCAGCTTTCCCACGCAAATGAGGCAACTGAATACACCATGGCTTGGGTCAGGTGCACCTTAGTCTTCAAGGTGAAATCTTTGCTTTTTAACACTTTAAAGAGGTCTTTTGCAGCAGATTTGCCCAATGCAATATGTCTTTGATTTCCTCACTGCTGCTTCCATGGGTGTTGATTGTGGTTCCAAGTAAAATGAAATCCCTGACAACTTCAATCTTTTCTCCATTTATCGTGATGTTGCTTACTGGTCCAGTTGTGAGGAATTTTGTTTTATGTTGAAGTGTAATCCATACTGAGGGCTGTGGTCTTTGATCTTCATCAGTAAGTGCTTCAAGTTCTCTTCACTTTCAGCAAGCAAGGTTGTGTCATCTGCATAACACAGGTTGTTAACGAGTCTTCCTCCAATCCTGATGCTGCGTTCTTCTTCATATAGTCCAGCTTCTCAGATTATTTGCTCAACACACAGATTGAATAAGTATGGTGAAAGGATACAACCCTGACAACGTTCCTGACTTTAAACCACGCAGTATTCCCTTTTCTGCTGGAATGACTGCATCTTGATCTATGTACAGTTTCCTCATGAGCACAATTAAGTGTTCTGGAACTCCCATTCTTCCAATGTTGCCCATAACTTGTTATGATCCACACAGCTGAATGCCTTTGCATAGTCAGGAAAACACAGGTAAACATCTTTCTGGTATTCTCTGCTTTCAGCCAGGATCCATATGACATCAGCAATGATATCCCTGGTTCCACATTCTTGTCTGAATCCAGCTTTAATTTCTGGCATTTCCCTGTCAATATACTGCTGCAGTCGCCTTTGAATGATCTTCAGTAAAATTTTACTTCAGGTGATATTAATGATATTGTTCAATAATTTCCGCATTCAGTTGGATCACTTTTCTTGGCAACAGGCAAAAATATAGATCTCTTCCAGTCGGTTGGCCAGGTAGCTGTCTTCCAAATTTCTTGGCATAGACGAGTGAGCACTTCAGTGCTGCATCCATTTGCTGAAATATCTCAGTTGGTATTCCATCAATTCCTGGAGCCTTGTTCTTCACCCATGCCTTCAGTGCAGCGTGGACTTCTTTTAGTACCATCAGTTGCTGATCATATGTTGCCTCCTGAAATGTATGAACGTCAACCAATTCTTTTTGGCATAGTGACTCTATGTACTCTTTATATCTCCTTTTGATGCTTCCTGCATCATTTAATATATTCCCTGTAGAATCCTTCAATATTGCAACTCAAGGCTTGATTTTTTTCTTCACAGTGTGCTTCATAGTATTTTAAATAAATGAATTTGTTGAAGTAGATCTCCAGACTTTTCTTCCAGTCCTCCTTTTATTTCATTACAACTAAATAAATGATTTAAAATATCTATACCCTATAGACTTGGAACCCAATTTTTATATCCACTCAGTTAACTAGTATGATCAGTAAATAACTAAATTTTAAACATGTTCAATTACCTTCCAAGAAAACTCATGCAATCTAGACAACATAATTAAAAGAAATAAAATTGGGGGTCGAGAGTAGGAATTCCTGATTGCCTAGCAAAAGCAGACAAGGTATAATATAAATATATAATACTATATTATGTTATATTACATTTTATATATATTATGTACATGTAGTTATTACTTGCTGTCAATTTCTGACTCACATTATTGTACAATAATTTTATTGTATGTATATATACAAGTCTGTAGAGCAAAAAAATATAAAAATACTTTTTATTTTTAAAATAAACATTAATGTGATTCAAAATTCCATAAAATTGTATGGTAAAAGACCATAAAACTTGCTTTTTTTTCTGAGTCTCATTTCTTAGAGAATTTTTCCGGTGTATATGATTTGAGGGGATAGTATTCAGAGTATGTAATACTTAAAGGCTAAGAAATGTAATAAATGAAACATATGCCACTCAATTTGAAATGACTTAAATATAGGTAATAATTCTTATTAGATTTTACGCTTATGAGAGGAGGGATTTTTACTTTTAATGCTGCATCTCTAGGGATTGGAACATGATCTCTAGTGCTTAGAACTGTATCTAGCAGATAGTAAGTGAGTAATAAGTATTTGTTGAATGAATCCTCTTAATTCATTTATTCACCTAATAGTCAATTTAAGATAAATGGCCTTAGTTATATTCATTTATATCCTCCTTCAAAAGATTAAATATTTTCCTGATATTAAAAATGAAATTGTATGATACTCTTTCATACACACACGTGTGTATGTATGTATGGGTGTGTGTATGGTTGTTGTTGTTGTTAGGTGCCTCAAGATGGTTCCAACTCATAGTGACCCTATGTACAACAGAACGAAACACTGCCCACTCCTGTGCCATGCTCAGAATTGTTGCTATGCTTCAGCCCACTGCTATAGCCACTGCATCAATCCATCGCATTCAGGGTCTTCCTCTATTTTTACCAGACTCCAGGGACTGATCCCTCCTGATAGCATGTCCAAAGTGAGACGAAGTGTCACCATCCTTGCTTCTCAGGAGCATTCTGGCTATACTTCTTTCAAGATAGATGTGTATGTTCTTCTGGAAGTCCATGGTATATTAAACAGTCTTCACCAACACTATAATTCAAAGGAATCAACTCTTCTTTGGTCTTCCTTATTCACTGTCCTGCTTTCACATGCATATGAGGCAACTGAAAATACCATGGCTTGGGCCAGGCACACCTTAGTCCTCAAAGTGACATCTTTGCTTTTAAACACTTCATAGAGGTCTTTTGCAGCACAGCTGTCCAATGCAATACGTCGTGTATGGTAGTCATAGCAATTAAAACTTTTTAAAACATGTACGTGTTGAGTCGTCATATAATGGTTTCCTCTACTGAAAAATCCTGTGAGCTATAACTTAACTGTTTATCTGATTTAGATGATTCCAAAACTACACAGAAGTTGTGACAGGAAACAGATTTGATGTTACTTCTGTTTTTAACCTAACAATATTCTGAAGGTACAAACACAGAAGTTAGAATATAAAGCCATGTTTTTCCTAACCCTACTTTTGATTAATTTGCACAGGAAGAAATGATGCTAAGGGAAAGGATACAATAAAAATGTATCAAAATTGTATTCTAATAATTAATATGCAAAGGACACTGATGAATAATGTGAATGATGTGATATCCATTCCTTTGCAGGAAGAATATTATGCCCTCACCAAAGCAGAACAACCCGTTTTCACAGTGGCTTTTGGAAATACAAAAAACAAGCTTAGACAGCACAGTTATAGATCTATTCTTCATGGGATCTCAGGAAAAAAAGTTTCTCTGCTTCCTGCCAGGCCTTCTCTGTTCGAATATTATGAAGAGAGATACAGACATTACTCAAAGCGATGATATTATTTCAGGCTGAAGTGAACAGTGAGACGAAAGACAATGAATAAATAAGTAATAAGATGCATATCTTCTATGGCACCTAGACTATTCAACTGTATTAATAAAAAGAGCCACTAATAAATTATATTTAATAGCTTCCATTGAACATTTTCCACCTCATACTGAGTTTTAAGATGTAAAATCTTTCATATAAAAAAAAAATCTGTTTAGTGGAAAACATAGGAGGTGGGAAAAAAAACAAAGCTTATTTTTGTGCGTGTGTGATCATGCCAAGAATTTGCTACCATTTCAGATAATATTAATGCATTTAATTTATTTAAATATACATGACAAAATTATATTTCCATAACAGAGGGGCACATTTCCCTCCAAATAGATGCCATTCTAGTGAAATTGATCTAAAATTGTTAACCTTTTTAGAAGACGATCCATGATATTTACTAAGCTTTTACTAAGATAGCCTTCCTTTGCTACAAAAATAATGGCATTAGAAGCAGATGACTAAGAAGAATTTATTACTCTAGAAGATAGACCAAAAAGGATTTACAGAATATTTTATGTTATGTTTTCTAGCCTAATTTAAATTGAACCAAAGATTTAAAAAAAAAAGAAAATTTAAGAGATTTATGTTTCAAATGCCAAAAAATATTTTAATTAACTTCAGTATTCTCTCTTTCTACTCCATAGTGAGGGACGCACAAAATTACGCTCTGAAAATCAAGGCAATCTCACTTTAAATTAATATCATAATTTTTAGAGCTGCACATTAAGGTAGGGATATTAAGAAAAAAATATGTCACTAATTGATCACATTTTAGGTTGAGAAGCTGTACCAGAGTGGGTAGGTGCAACATTTTGATAGGCATGAAGGGAAAAGCTCCGGGGGTGCCAATTAACTTGAACACAAGCGTTGGGCATTTGCAACAGTGCAAACCTGGATTCAAATAATGGCTTCAATGAATACCTTAGACAAGCAAGTTCATTAAAATCCTGGGGTTCTTTTTTAAATATATGATAAAAATAAAAAAAGCAATCAGCTTCATAGAACTGCTCTAGGGACTACAGGAAAAAATGTATACGACCAGTTAAAACTGTGCCTGGCACAAAAAGAAACAATCAGATGGTTATGAGGGAGGGGAGGGAGAAACACTAAATAGACAATAGATAAGTGGTAACTTCGGTGAAGGGGAAGACAGTACACAATACTGGGGAAGCCAGTTACAACTTGACCAAAGCAAGGTCATGGAAGCTCCACAGACACATCCAAACACCCTGAGGGGCTGAATCACTGGGCTGAGGGCTGGGAACCATGGTCTTGGGGAACATATAGCTCAATTGGCATAACACAGTTTATAAAGAATATGTTCTACATCCCACTTTGGTGAGTAGCGTTTGGAGTCTTAAAAGCTTATGAGTGGATGTCTAAGATGCTCCACTGGTCTCACCTAACCCGAAGCAAGGGAGAATGAAGAAAACCAAAGAAAGAAGGGAAAGATTAGTCCAAAGAACTAACAGACCACGACTACCACAGCCTCCACCAGAGTGAGACCAGCACAACTAGATGGTGCCCGGTTATCACCACCGACTGCTCTGACAGGGATCACAATAGAGGATACTGGACAGAGCTGGAGAAAAACATAGAACAAAATTCTAACTCACACAAACACACACGCACACACAAAAGACCAGACTTACTGGCCTGACAGAGACTGGAGAAACCCTGAGAGTATGGCCCATTGACACCCTTTTAACTCAGTACTGAAGTCACTCCTAAGGCTCACCCTTCAGCCAAAAATGAGCCAGGCCCATAAAACAAAGCAAGACTAAATGGGCCCAGTAGCCCAGGGGCAAGGACAAGAAGGCAGGAGGGGACAGGAAAGCTGGTAATAGGGAACCCAATGTCGAGAAGGGGAGAGTGCTGACATGTTGTCGAGTTGTCATTCAATGTCACAAAACAATATATGTATTAATTGTTTAATAAGAAACTAATTTGCTCGGTAAACTTTCATCTAAAGTACAATAAATATTTTAAAAAAACAAAACAAAAAAACTGTGCCTGGAACAAAATGGATGCTCAACTAAGTCAACCCTATAGTAGAATGGGGAACCCTGGTGGTGTAATGGTTAAAGTGCTCGGCTGCTAATCAAAATGTCTGCAGTTGGAACCCACCAGGCCCTCCACGGGAGAAAAATGTGGCAGTCTGCTTCTGCAAAGGTTACAGCCTTAGAAACCCTATGTGGCAGTTCCACTCTGTCGTATAGGATCACTCTGAATAAGAATCAACTCCAAGGCAGTGGGTTAGATGGTCTCTGACCTGGCTGCCCTTTCCCCCATTCACTCGTTCATAATAGAATGGTGGTTGTTGGCTTTGTTATTGTTGAGATAGCCAATTTATGTATACAGAAGAGGCCTGTGGTCCAGAGAAGTAGCCTTGGAGAAAGTGAAATTATTTGAGGGAAGAAAGCTCAGCAAAGAAATTTTATTTCAAACCAACTTGAAAATACATTTTCAGCTTCTTCATAACTGATTAGCATTGTGGACTGTGGCATGAATTCATATAGTAGTTCAATCTATTTTGAGCAAAAACTGATCACTGCTTTCAGAGAAAGCATGTACTAAATTGCCAAGTTAATCAAAGTACATCAAGCATTGCATATGAATGTCTTTTAAAAAAAAATTCAGCAATTCAGATTATTATATTTATGATTAACAATTTTCTTACAGTACAATTTCTTGAGGCTTTAACAAATTCTTTCAAGAGTTTTTATTCTGCAGATTTTATAACAAAAAACTCTGCCCATGACTCCTTAGCCTTTCATTAATAATTATAAAGGTATATTTGGTTTCCTTGATACATCTCACTTTTGCCAAAAGAGGTCTGTTTTTAATCCATTTACTAATTGATAAATATTAAATATTAATATTGCCAAAACCATCACCTTATAAATTTTTAAATAATATAAAAAATTAAAAAATATCAAAACAGTTTTTATACAGTAATTTTTTAATTTTAATTTTGTATCTTGATTCTATAAATGGATCCCTGAGGCCACAGATCAAAATTGAGAACAGTGTTTTTTATCTGGATGGAAAGACAAAAATCTTTGAAAGATTTACAAACAGGTGTAAGGGTAATCTAGAAATATATACAACATGTACTAGAGGAGCATATTGACTGCACGCTGAAAGAGGGGGAGGGGGAGAAGAGAGGAGAAAGACTGCAAAGTGGATTCCAGGAGAAAAATTCAGGAATCACATCAATTCTCAGTGCTGGTCACTATAGACAAGGGAACACCCCCAGTGTGCTTAGGGGTAGGATTAAAAACACAACTGAAATCGTACTTTCTTAACAGAAGAGGAAAAACTATTAGACTAGCTCATAAATATTGACTTTTTAAAATTTTTTTTAATTTTTGTTGTTGAGAAAACACACAGCAGAATATATACCAATTCAATAATTTCTACATGTAAAATTCAGTCACACTATTACATTCTTCAAGTTGTGTAAGCATCCTCACCCTCCTTTTCCGAGTTGCTCCTCCCTCATTAACATAAACTCACTGCTTCCTAAGTTTCCTATTTAATCTTTTGAGTAGCTAGTATCAATTTGATTCCATATAGACAGATCTTAAAAGAGCGCAATGCTCACTCAAGGCAGAATTCAGATTTTCTGGATCCATGGAGGCTAATGACCTCCTAAAACTATTGCCCTGAGATAACATTTAGACTTCAAACCAAAAATATCCCCTGAAGTTTTCTTAAAACCAAACAATAAACCCAAAAAAAACCATTGCTGTCGAGTCAATTCCGACTCATATCAACCCTATGGGGCAGAGCAGAACCTCCCCATAGGGTTTCCAAGGAGCAGCTGGTGGATTTGAACTGCCAACACTTTGGTTACCAGCCTAGGTCTAACCAAACAGTAGTTTAGCTTAACTACTAAAGAAAGTCTGTCTTGAGCATTGTGCTCTTTTAAGATCTATCTACAAATACTGCCTCTTATATGAAATGCATGGAGTAAAAAGAAATAAACTTTGGACTGATGTACCTATCATAGGAGATGTTATCATTACTAATGATCCAGTAACAGCTAATGATTTTATGGCTAACCAGAGGCCTGAGTAGTTATGCTAAATTTACAGAACATCTTTGTAGCACCTCATGGTGTTTTTATTCTCAGCTGAATCATTTAAAATGTAGTTGTTTTAATGAACTATGAAACGATCCAATAAAATACTCTCAAGCGTGATACAGGCTGTGTGCCTTCATGGTGAAAGACATTCAAGAAGCCAAGATTCAATTTGAAAATTTAAGAGAATGAAGAATTAAAAGTTAAAATTCTTACAGAAACTATCAGGAATGTCAACAAATATAATTTGGGGGAAGGAAATAGGTATACATGGTATTTCTTTTTAAGAGCAAATAAACTTTTTATATATTTCAGCCAGAACTGGATTATGGTGCCACCCTTAAAACATTCTTTAACTAAGGGAAAAAGAATAACCATAATTGGCTCATAGTAATCAGAACAAAGCCTCAAGAAAGGTAAAGCATCCCTTTTCCTGAGCTATGGAGGCCTGAATACACTCTACAGGCAGAGAAAATGGGAGAAATGGTAGTTGCGTAGTCAACTAAGCATGTCCTTCATATTCTGCAAGTAATTATCTGAACTAAAACTTCCCTAAAGACAATTTGGTAATATGAATACAAGTCCTTCAAATTACACATCCCTTTGGCACAGTGGTTAAGAGCTCGGCTGCTAACCAAAAACATCAGCAGTTGGAATCTACCAGCTGCTCCTCTGAAACCCTAAGGGGCAGTTCTACCCTATCCTATAGGGTCAGAACCAACTCGATGGCAATGGGTTTGGTTTGGTTTGGTTTGGCATAGGAAATTCACTTCTGAAAATTTTATCATAAGAGGAATAATAATAAGATAATAATCAGATAAAGTGTAGAAAAGATTATTCTATTCAAGAATATGTATAATAGGATAAACAAAATGTGGTACATGCAAGGATTACTACTTAGCCATAAAGGAAAATGAGGTCCTGATACATATTGCAACATGGATGAAACTTCAGGGCATATACTGAGTGAAATAAGTCAATAACAAAAAGGCAAATGCTATATGCTCTGACTTTTATGAAATGATGAGAATAGGTTACCAGGGTGGGGATGATAAGAGAAGGAGTCATTCTCCAAGTAGCAGTGACTTTTTGTTTATGGTGATGGGAAAGATGGTAGCAAATGTGGGTAAAAATTGCACAATTTGACTAATGTAAGTGACATGACTAAGCTGTACATAAGAAAAAGTACAAATTGGCAATTGTTACATCATATATGGGGTCCTGGTGGTGCAGCATTTGAGCATTCGGCTGCTAAACAAAATGTCGGCAGCTCGAATCAACCAGCCGCTCCCTGGAAACCCTATGGAGGCAGTTCTACTCTGTCCTCTTTGGAACAACAACAACAACCAAAAAAAAAGTGTCCAGCTGCTGCTATCACTTGGACATAACCAAAAACTCCACAGGACTAGCTTTCTTGGTTTGAAGGATTAGTGTCATGGTTTCCTGCGACAATTCAGTCAGTTTGCATAATAGTTTTTAAAGGTTCTCTTCCACCTCCCAGTTCAGTGAGTAGTGTCTGGGGTTTTAAAAGCTTGCTAGTGGTCATCTAAGATACAACAATTGGTGTCTTTTTGCCTGGAGCAACAAAGGAAGAAGGAAACCCAAGAATCAGAGAAGCAACTGGACTATAAGATTAACTGTCTCCACGAAACTCTGCTTACTCTAACATGAGATTAGACGTACTGGATGGTTCCCGGCTACCATTACCAAACATTGTGATCAGGGAAACAGTAGATGGATCCTGATAGAAAGAGAAAAAATGTGGAATGGAACTTCAAATTCCTAAAGAATCCAGTCTTACAGGACCCATGGAGGCTGGAGGAACCTCCGAGACTACTGCACTGAGATACTCTTCAAACCTTGAACCTAAACTATCCCTTGAAGTCATCTTTTAAACAAATAACAGTTTAGTTCAAAAAGTAAAGAATGTCACCCCTAACTATTGTGCTATTTTAAAAAATTATCTATATGAGACCAAAGAGAAAATAGTAACTCTAAAACATAGACGAGAAGTTTAGGGGGCAGTGATTTGAAATTAATGGAGGTGAAACAACTAGAGCAGAAATAATGAGAATATTAACACAAGGTAAAGAATGTAATCAATGTCACTGAACAATATGTGTAGACATTGTTAAATGGCAGCATGTTTTGATATGTATATTTTTACACAAAATAAAGCTAAATTAAATTAAAAAATATGTATAATAGTAAAAATAATGGGGGAAAATGTCCATTAGCAGGGCATTTGTTAAATACCGGAATGCTCATATGGGTGAATAATATGTAGTCTTTCAAAACAATGATTTGTAAGAATACTGATGACAGCTTGCTAAGCAATCACACTAAGATTCCTTTTTATGTGAATATGTGCACTAAAAAGTCCAAGATGTGCAACACCAAAATGTCAATAACAGAGTTAGAGGTAACTTTTATTATCTTATTTATACTTTTATCTATTTTCTAGAGTATTTTTAGTCCCTAGGTGGCATAAACAATTAAGCCCTCAACTACTTGCTAAAAGGCTGGTGTTCTGAACTCATGCAAAGGAGTCATGGAAGACATGCCTGGCAATCTGCTTCCAAAAGGTCACAGCTTTGGAAACCCTATGGAGCAGCTCTATCTGAACACATGAGGTTGCCATGAGTCAAAATTGACTCAATAGCAACTAACATCAACAAGAGTATTTTTAATAAATATATATTTTAATCCGATAAAAATAAGCTGTATCTATTAAAGCAATCAAGAAAGATATCTCTAGATATTAAAGGAAAGATTATAATAGCAGAAATTTGCTAACAGCAACAAAGTTCAACATTAGAGTCTTGTTGGTGAAAATGTTGTACAAACATATACAATGAAAACATCAACCACTAGTAAAAAGACATAGAAAGATGGTCATAAAGTATTATTGAGGGCAAAGAATAGGTGAATAGGTTATAGTATTGTATAGTCAATACACCGTCATTTGAAAATATATATATATTTTTAAATAGACATTATTTCTAGTTGGTAGAGTATACATAGTGCCTCTTTTAGATTTTTATCCTGTTCTTTAATATTCACACAATAAATACTCATCTTAGAGTTTCTGTTATTTGTTGAAATAAAATTTGCTCAAAGAAAAAAAAAGTATTTTTTTTTCCTGGAAGGAACAAAGATTAAAAAGGAGGATATGCAAATTATATTATTCTTCTATTGCTGCTGTAACAAATTACCATAAACTTAGGGGCTTTAAAACACACAAATTTGTTATTTTATAGTTCTATAGGTCAGAAATAGGATGAGGGTCTCCCCGACTAAAATCATGGTGTCAGCAGGACTGCATACCTTTCTGGAAGCTCTAAAGAAAAACCCGTTTTGCACCCCACTGGACCAGCAGCAGGAGTCGCTCCAAGGGGTACAGGTTGCATAACAGGAAAAAAAAGAGGCGAAAAAAGCCAAGCTGATCAGATCTACCTTTTATCAGACAGAGGTTGGTACCAAGATTCCAGCAACCAACAGTGACACGCTGAATCACCTGGGTAGATGTACTCTCAGGACACTGTGGGTTTATACACCTAGTGCTTACTTGCAAGGATACATGAAGGGGAACCGGGGCCGGGGGGGAGGGGTGGTCAGAAACATATCTAATCTGTGATGGGTGCAGTTGTTTCTGTACTAGTTAATGGATTCCAACTGATGTTACCATGAAGTCAGGTGTTTGGTATGTTTTTCCCGGCCCAGGTCAACCAACGGTTAGGTACTAAGGTTCTCTCCCAGAGTCCTATGCAGGCAGGACCTACTTCGTATTGTTCATGGCCCTCACAATCCGGTTTCCATGCTTTTTCCAGTTTCTAGAGGCTGCCTTCATTCCTTGGCTTGTGGCCCTTCTCTCCATCTTCAAAGCCCACAGGTTTGTATCACTCTGACCCTTTTTAGCAGAGGGTTGCATCTCTCTCTGATCTTAGCTTGTAAAGGTTCTCTCTTTTAAGGACTTATGTGAGTAGATTGGGCCCACCCATATAATCTCTCCATCACAAGTTCCATAGCCTTAGTTGTATCTTTAAAGTCCCTTTGCCATGTAAGGTATTTACAGGTTCTGTGAAGTTAGGATGTGAATCGTTCTTCTGTCTACCAAATAAATTCTTTTGGAGACTGGTTTTTAATATGATCTTTACTAATGAAACTATTATTTGAAAGACAAACAACCATGTTTCACAAACTCTTTATCTTGCCTCACCTTATATTACTTACCAAAAAAAACCAAACCTGTTGCTGTCAAGTCGATTCCTACTCATAGGCGCTATAGGACAGAGTAGAACTGCTCCACAGGGTTTCCAAGGAGCAACTGGTGGATTCCAACTACTGACCTTTTGGTTAGCAGCCGATCTCTTAACCACTGCACCACCAGGGCTCCAGATTATTTATATCTTAATAGTAATATAAAAAATGATGCTAACATTTTTGGAAATCTTAAAACTATGAAATGTCTATACAAACAAAATAGGGTAAAATCTTTTGCCTTTGATTTATAAAATAAAAAAGTCGGTAACTTTTACTTCATCAAATTAAATACTCTTTGTAAACACTATTCGAAAAGACTATATATACATATATATACACACACACAAATATATGACTCTATGTAGATAAGTATGTATGTATAATTGACAAAGAAAACCCTATTATGGGCACACTATTATCATCCCTAACAAGCAAAACATTGTTATCCCTATTTCTCAGGTGACGAAGTTGAGGCACAGAAAGATTAAGTAACTTGACCCACAGTTAGTAAGTGATAGAGGGGAGTCAGTGTTTGAACCCAGGTCACATTCTTAGCTATGACATTACACTAAAAATGTGATTCTAAAGAAATGCAGTATGAAACGCCCAACTTTCTCAATGATTTGTCACTGGAATCTTCTTTTAGATTTACCATGAAAGCATGCAGAATTGTTATGTTACCTTCAACATTAAACTATCGAGGAAAAAGAAGTAAAAATTCATCAAGGCCATAGTTAGGAACCACTGAAGAGGATGATCATGCAGTTACTATCACACACTTTCCCTTACTTTAACTGACCACCAATATTGAGAGTAGTTTGGCCCTTGTCAGTTAAAAAATGCCCAGGGGGCACTTTGATCTGTGCTCAGGGGAGAGTAAGGTCGTATTTCAAAGTCCCTTTGATTTCTCCAATCCATCAGACAGCAACTTCTCAATTAGAAGTGGGAGTGGTCCACCCCAGTGTAGAGGGAAAAGTCTGTCTCTCACCAAAGAAACTGTTCTTCCTTGAAATTTTAGAGGAACAGATCTTGTATTTTGGCCCCTACCAAAAGCTCAATCAAAACTTGGAATACTCATTTTTAAGCAAGACCTTGGTATCCTTTATATATTTATCTTGGCTCTCTGATGAATTCTGACTTTGGAATGAACAGGGAAAGTAGAATAAGAGGCCTAGGCTCTGGCTTATGATGACAGAATTATTCAGAAGAGATTTCTCAGTCAGACAATGGCAAAGCAGTTACTTTTGACAGAGGATTACATGGTTTTATTTATTCCTGTTAAATCCACTTAATCTCTATGCTGATGGGAGTCATCTTTATTCTGGTCTTTTATAATTCTAATTATGTTGCTATAAAAATAAACTATTTTTAAATAGATGTATTAGTGTAGTTGTTCTCATAATTATTTGATCCAAGGACTACCTTATACTATAATAAATTAATGAGGATTCAAAGGCTGTTTATGTAAGATATATATATGTGTGTATATGTATGTGTGTGTTTAACACATCAAAAACTAAAACTGAGAAAATGTTTACTATTTATTAATTTAAAATAATAAAAATAAACCATTGTATGTTAAAGTAGTTTTATGAAAAATAATTATATTTTCCAAAGCAAAAATTGAGTAAAGTGTCATTGTTTTATTTTTATTTTATTTGAATTTTTAAAAAGTAGACTGAATGAAAGATAGTTTACTTTTCATATTTGCTTCTGCGTTCAGTATTTTATTTTGCTTGAAGTGTATGTAGAAAACCCAGTGTCTCACAGATATGTAGTTTAAAAAGTGAGCAGTATTTTAACAGCCTTTTACTATTCTTTGATACTATACCAAAAGTTGAAAGTGCTAGTTCTTAATGATCAGGTTGCAATGTGGGATTTGAAACTACATCAATGAAGTTTTCCGATTTTGTTGTATTAAAATCAATTGATTTATCCTGCACTTTGAATAGATCTTTGCTCATGCATGATTTTGTAACATCCTGCATTGGTCATTTAAAAGGAAATGGTTTACTGGGTTATATAGATCTTCCAAATGTTGACCCATTTCATTAAATACTTAAAAACTACCTTTATTAATAGCACCATAAATCTCAACGGAAAAGTTTTCAAATATCAGGAAACTGTCAAGCTCATGATGGCAGATACAAGTTTTCCGAAACTGGAAAACTCAGATTTCATCATTGACAACAAATATTGTCAGTTGTCTTCCTTGAAAGGACAGACTCACTTTGTTCCTTTTAAAGAAAATGTCTGCAAATGCCCACATCTAAATAATCATAGTTTGTATGCCAATTTTTCTTTTAAGTAAAAATGCTGCTACATTTAAAAAAAAAAAAAAAAGTGTCCAGCTCATAACTCAAAGAACTGCACAAGTGTTTCTCCCCTGGACAACCGTATACTCAGGGTCAAGATTTAACAAAATAAATAAATTTTACTACTTTATCGAGGACTTTAAGCAAAACTTCTTTTTTTTTTTCCTTTTTTTTAACACTATGAGTGCACAGTGGCAAAGAATAAAATGACTAGTACAGTTTTAAGCCAATGCCTTGATTCATGCTAAGGTGACTGTAACACCATTACTTTTTTTTTCCCAACATCAGTACAAATGTCAACTATATGAATTAGGTAAATAATGTCTTTGTATTATTAGGAAAATAGATTTGACCTTCCAGATCCCCTGAAAGGTCCACAAATCACACTTTGAGAACTGCTATTAGACAAAAATAATAAATTAGCATGAATTTAATATAATACTACCAGTATGATAATTGTGACCTTAAATTCTTGAAAATTGGGAAGGAGCATAAAAGGCATGTCACCCTCCTTTAAATATTATATGCCTACTTGTTAGGACACATTAACTGTTTTTAGCTAAACAATAAGAGTGAAAAAATTATGGGGAAGGCTTCCATAATAGGAAAAGACCTATTTTGGGTAAACTGTATACAAACATATTCCTATTACATATATAAATCACTGCAGGCTACTAATTGAACACTTTCCAAAAACCGCTGGGATTCATTTTTAAAGCCTAATCAGCATCATGTATTGCCCTGGATTCACAATATTCCTATTGTTTTATAAAGAACAATTAACTTTAGAAATTAGATGACTCTGCACATAAAGTGACTAAACCTAGTCAGAGCTAATTTCTGTCTTCAGAGATGTGAAGGCAAGTATAGAAGTAGAAACATTAAAAGTGAGAAGTCCTCTTTTGGCAAATGAACAACTTTAAGTCTTAACACCAAGGGAGAGGCACAAGACCTTGCGGTGTGTGGACCAAAAGGAGCAGCTGGTCCTTGTAAGCTGCTACCCAGCACTATTTTCTTACATTTGTGAAGGGATTTCCAAGTACTTGGTAAAGCAAGTGACAGAGAAGACTACTCAAGACCTAGAATCTTCCTTAGAATGCAATAATCAGCTCTGATAACTGCTCACCATTTGTTTATAAAATATATGGTCTCAACATCAACTGAAAATAGGAGACAGCTAGATAGCTAGATAAATAACTAGATTGAGTAGTCTTCCTCTAAAGAAAGATAGAGAAAGAAAGAGACAGAGAGAGAGAGAAAGAGAGAACTCTCAATAAAAGCTGAGTACAAGGAACAGGCACCTCAAATTAAAACTAGAGAAGGAAAAGAATAAAGCTTCGTACTGTAGAAATATGGCTCTTCAATGGAAATTTGTGATGATCACTATCAATTTTGGCATATCATATAGAGTCCAATAGTCTATTTCATTTTTCATTTTAATCTAAAATTTAGTTTCATGTACAGAAATATGAAAAACTATCTTAAAGAACATGCTCAAATCTTACGACAGGTTTATCACTGTTTCTACAAGAAGAGCCACAGCAACTGGCAACACTCAGTTTCACCCATTTATTAGGAGTTACATATACTAGTTTAGGCCTCAAAAGGTCCATATAGGAAACAACTGTGTTGTTGTCCACAAGTGTTGTATTAACAAGTTTATTTGATATGGCCGATCAAGTGTCAGTTTTAACATTTGGTCTGTTGCCAAGACAGCCATTTAACAGGGTCACCTTTCAGGATGACAAACAAGAGATTTACAGCCTGACCCATTTTCTAGTTATTGAACATCTCCTTTAGAAGCAAGGGAATCAACACAAGTTTCCAGAAACATGCACCCAAGCAAACCTACTTTGCCACGGTCACCGGTAATTCAAAATTACTGAATTAAGGCTGGTCTGCTCCAAGGCTTCAAAATGGGATTTGTTCTGATTCCCTAGAACCACCACACACATGCCGTTTCCTCTGCTACCTAAGGGGCTCCAGGGCAGACTGAGTTCTTCACAGAATAAAAGACAACAGTGCCTTTCACATACACATGCTTTCTGAACTAAGGATCCTCAAATATCTCACATGGGGATATACATAATCTATAGAGTTCTGTTTTTATGAAAGATGTCATGATCAACAATTATCTGGCTCCCTTTGAATAAAAGTGTGTACATTTTGTTTGTTTTGTAAAATAGTTCGACTCTCTAGCTGTTAGGAAAAAAATAAATGGCACTTGTAAACACGGCCTTGACTGGCAAGCAGTGGGAATGCAGACAGGAAGAAAGGGGAGCACACGTGAAATGTAAGATGACATTCACTTTTCTAACCCCATTAAAAGCATCTGACCAAATCAGAGCAACCTGAGTTCTCAATTTTGAAAAACCACCCCAAGCCAGTATTGTTCATCCTGGCCATACCCTCTGCCCTGGACTGACTTGGGAGTTACTGCTGGGTCAGTATGGCCAGCAGGAGACAGCAGACAGAGGCTTTAACAGGACCTGGTTCCATGTTATCGTCCATTTATTCTTTGCTGAATTATTAGCTGCCCAACTTTCTTTCATTCTTTTATTTCCCTGCTTATTTATTTGTCTTTTGATCTGCAATCTCAAAACCCAAAGACCCACAGAGGACTGAGGACATGGAGGTGACAGGGTAAGGTAAGGATTAGTGAAATGTAGACACAACAGTGTTTTTCTTTACTATGGTCCCGGTATTCAGGTTAAATAGATTCAAAAGGTATGGAGATGGTACTCCAAATTTAGCCTTTGGAGTCTTAAACAAAAGTCCACAGGGTGAAGATTACAGGCTCTAGATTCAAACTGCCTGGTTCAAATTCCAGCTTGACCATATATTAGCTGGGTAACCTTGGGAAAGCTACGATCAAGCTTCTAAGCTTTAATAATAAACAAAATGCACCCAAGCAAACTCACTTTGCCAGAGTCACTGCTAATTCTCAATTACTGAATTAAGGCTGATTTCTCTGAGGCTTCATAATAGGATTTTTTCTGATTCTCCGGAACTACTTCACATATGCCGTTTCCTCTCCTACCCAAAGGGCTCCATCTGCAAAGTGGGGTGATCATAAACACCTCACGGAGGGAGGATTAAGTGAGATAATACATGTAAAGTGTGTATAGCATCAACACTTGTTAGTACAGAAAGTAGAGGGAGCGGAAAAGGAACAGAGACAGCGAAGGAGAGAAAACAAGTACATTTCAGCAAATCTGCCTTTAAGTAAAAGTTTGTTAAACAAATTCAGTTTCTCATTTACTCTATGATAAATTTAGAGATGCCTTTTGTGTAAAAATAATCTATAGATACAATATAAACACAGTTAAATTTAACGTTAAAGATTGCAAAATGATTGTGATAAAACATAAGTATATACTAAGAAACTAGCAGCAGTTCCAGTAACCAAGTAGGTGAATAAAATTTCCTCATGTTTTAACTAAGTGTTTTTCACAACATTTTTGATGGTAACTCAGCATCAAATATATTTTATGACAAACAAAGAAATATACAAACTAAAATCTACTCAATGTTTTTACAAAACAATTATTACTCTTGTAAAATATGTTGTACTCTAAAACATTCTATTATTTTCTATTTTGAGTTTTTCTATAACTTCATTTTTAAAAAAATGCTAGTTACCACCCAATTGAAACCCTGGTGGTGTAGTGGTTAAGAGTTTGGCTGCTAACAAAAAGGTCGGCATTTTGAATCCACCAGGGACTCCTTGGAAACTCTATGGGGCAGTTCTACTCTGTCCTATAGGTTCACGATGTGTCAGAATCGACTCGACGGCAGTGGGTTTGGTTTTTTGGGTTTGAACTGATATCATGAGCAACTGAACATAGTTTGAAAAAATAGGTTCAAACTTGATGTATGTTTGTATTTTAGTTAACTTTAATCTATATTCTCAGAATGGCTAGCATTTGGCCTGGCCTGCACAGCAATAAAACTTAGGGTAGTAAAAACTAAGGACTTCAAATACCATTACCAAGTTTATATCAGAGCATATAAGGTATGCAATAAATCATATTTCATTGTTGAAATAAGTGGTATTTAATCTGGGTGGCTGGTTAGAATGATTGCATGGGTCCCTATGCCATTCCATCAGAATCTTGCAAACTACCACTTAAAAAAGTCATTGCAGAGCCTGAGGCCTAGAACCCCATTGGTCCTAAGATTCTCTACTTCAATAAGTACTTTCTTCCCTGACCCAACTATAAGGCCGGTTTATTCTGCTTTAAGAATATCATTGCATCTGTCTCAGAGTACACCTTAAATGCAAGGTGTTACCCAGATGCTTGTGGGCAGAGAGTGAGACAGTTCCTGTACTACAAAAAGACAACGCAAGGCAGTTTTGTGATGGCTTCCCGGTAAATACGTGTACATTTAGAAGAATATAATCTGAGAGTTGCCTTCATTGTACATGTTCATTGGTTGCAACCCCTTGGTTGGGAAGGTGGGGACATATAGACCACTTGTCTCTAACCAATGGAAGCTACAAAAATTAACCAAAAGAGCCCAACTACTACTACATCTCTAAATTTGCTTAGGTCAGCTGAAAACACAAAACCAAACCCAGTGCCTGAGTCGATTCCAACTCATGGCGACCCTATAGGACAGAGTAGAACTGCCCCATAAGGTTTCCAAGGCTGTAATCTTTACAGAAGCAGACTGCCCCATCTTTCTCCTGCAGAATGGCTGGTGGGTCTGAACCACCAACCTTTATGTTAGCAGCCAAGCGCTTAACCACCGCACTGCCAGGTCAGTTAACAACAGCTATTTTACTCACAGCATTCTGCTCAGAAATTTAAAATGACATCTGTTGATTTCAACTGCCCACATCACTCTTCTAATAACAGCCCTTTTTCCCATGGGATTGTTAAGTCCTGTTCTCTTCTCAGTCCTTTTGACTGTGATGTTCCTGACCCCACCCAGCCCACTTTCCCCAGCACACAACTCAGAGCATTGGAGCATCACATCCTCACAGGTCCCATCAGAGGCAACCCCAGAGATTTTTTTTCTAGAATAATTAGAAAGCAGTACTAATGGATTTGCAAGCCATTAGGGCATAACACTGTGGGGGTCACAGAAGAGAAAGAGCAGAGAAAATGGGTAAGAGTTTAATTTTTAATGTTCTCATGTGTAGCCATTTTGGCTCAGCAGGCCTTAACACCAGTGCTATCCTTAAACTTTTTAGCTACATGAGCCAATAAAAACTCCCCCCTTTACATTTTAAGCTAGATTTGAACTGTGTCTCTTCACCAACAACTGAAAGAGTACTGAGAAAGTACTAATATGCCCATTCCTCCCTTGTCCCGCTCCCTAAGGCATATAAATGAAATTCTAATTGGGCAGGACAGCCATTTCTCAGCACACACTCGATCAGAGTCACCTCAATAACTTAATCTCCCACAAATGCTGGGGTCTCAATCTCAGTTTGCTCATCGTTTCTCGAAAAAGCCATGAGTTTCGAAACCCTGTTCGTGACATCCCTCTTCCCTGGACTATGCCCCTGTGCAAATTCTGCACTTCCTCTCTAAAATCTCCTCAACCATTTCTCCTCTGGGGAACACCTCAGCACTTCCTCTTTAAACACCATGAGGCTTTGTAGTATTCGGACAGAAGTATTACCGAAAGTAAGTTCTACACAAACAATATAACTGCAGCATTTTGAACAAATTAACTAACCTTATTGCGGTATAAGGATGGATGAAACAGGAAAGAAAAAGAGACAGGGGAACTACTCAGGAGATTGTCACAGGAAACTAGCTGTGAGTTGACAAGGGCCTGTCTTAAAGAGAGACTGTAGAAATGAAAAGAAAGAACAGATATAAGAGGCAGGGGGAATTGAAAAGATTGGTGACAGATTGCCCAAGTGGTTGAGATAGCTTTATAAAGATATAGTACCAGAAACCAGGGCTCTTGACTCTTCTCCAGTTATCTTCCTGTTGCTACCATACCAGACTACCACAACTAACATTATTATTCACATGTGTTTATGAATAGTAAATTAGGAATTTCCTTCAGAGAAGCAAACGATTGGACTTAGCAATAGAAATACATAAGACTATGATTTTACTTTTGTTATTTAAGTGACTTTTCTAGCTCCAAATAAAGTAGGCATTATGCCAGAATTGATGCAAATAGAATAGATGAGAATGGCAACGATACCTGAAACATGAACACAGATATTAATATTTCATAACTAGCAACATATTAAATGAATATGATATGGCATATGCTCTGTGTGTGTATATATATATGTATACACATATATACATATGTACGTGAATATATATGTATATATATGTATTTAAACAGAAAGAAATGTGTTAACTGGTTTCTAAGAATTAATTTATACTCGTGTTTCGGATATTTGCAAATATTTTTAGTCATTGCAAATATTTTTAGTTATTGCAAATATTTTTTGCAAAAGTATTAACAGATACATATTTATGGAAGGATCCATTTGTCTGAATTAGATAAGAAGTGGAAATGGTTAGGCAATTCTCTGTTTTTCTGAAATATTTTCTTTCAATTTTCTTTTGAAACAAAGTGGTTGACAAATTTCAGTTCTTTCATTTTTCTCTCCCTCCTGCCTGCCTTCTTTCTTTCTTCTGCTCCCTCTCTTTTCCTTCTGAACATCCCTTCTTCTCAGCAGTTACTCAGGTAAGTTCTTTTCTTTCTCACAAATATGTATCTGAGTGCTTTGAGGCTGCATTTTCCCTCATAGATGAAGATCAATCCTATATGTGACCAGAAAGTTTAGAATAAAAAACCTGATTCTAATTAGTTCTTTATCTAACTGAACAGTATCATTACTATAGTATCCAGATGGCTACAATAGGTGCTGAATAGAGACTTGAGATGGGTATAGCACTGTCATGGATTGAATTGTGTCCCCCAAAAAATGTGGGTAGGAACTTGGCTAGGTCATGATTCCTAGTATTGTATGATTGTGTTATCTGATGTGATGTCCTTATGTGTTGTGAACTCTACCACTATGATGAGATTATATGTGATCTCCTCATGTGTTGTAAATTCTATCATTGTGATGAGGTTATACTGATGAGGTTGACAAGATCAGTGTCTTAACGGAATCTCTTTTGAGATATAAAAGACAGAAGTGAGCAGAGACCCATGGGAACCTCATACCACCAAGAAAGCAGTGCTGGGAGCAGAGTGCGTCCTTTGGACCTTAGGTTCCTGTGCACAGAAGCTCCCAGACCAAAGGAAGACTGATGACATGGACTTTCCTCCAGAGCCTATGGAGAAAGCGTTCCCCTGGAGCTGACACCCTGAATTTGGACTTGTAGCCTACTGGACTGTGAAGAAATAAACTTCTCTTTGTTAAAGCCATCCACTTGTGGTACTTCTGTTAGAGCAGCACTAGATGACTGAGACAAGCAACTAAACAGCTTTTTCCCCAAGATGTTAAAGTGGCTATGTCCCAGTTTGGAAAATTGTTTATCTAAAAGAGTTAGTGACTAAGAAAATACTTAGGAGTGTTATTACTTGCTCTGAATTTATTATCTCAGCAGTTTATTCCAGACAAATAAATTATGGACATGAGCACAAAAACCCACACACACTCTCTGTGTACTTACAGGTCTAGTGAGCATTGTAATTTCCTATCTCAATTTAAAGTCTAGTCTCTGCATTTTGTCTTTGAAGTCTGGAGATCTGTACAGAGACTGACAGTGACCACCTGCCTCAGACATTGCAGCATCTACTCTGAATTTCCCATTGCTGGGCTCCATTCAATCATGGAGACCCCCACTGTCCCACTTTGAACTCCTGCAGTTGTGTTGGGTAGGTTTTAAACACTAACCTTTTGGTTAGCAGCCAAAGTGCTTAACAATTGTACCACCAAGACACCTTAAAATAGCACTAGATATATATTTAAAAAACCAAAACCAAACCCATTGCTGTCAAGTCAATTCTGACTCATAGCAACCCCATAGGACAGAGTAGAACTGCCCTTCAGGGTCAACAAGGAGCAGCTGGTGGATTTGAACTGCCAACCTTTTAGTTAGCAGACAAATGCTTAACCGCTGTGCCACCAGGGTCCCAGATATACATTAAGTACTCCACAAAAATGTGTTTGGTGAACAATGGTATTCCATCAGAAAGTTCTGAGTAAATCTGTCATTACCAAGCACAAGAACATCTAGTGGGAGATAACGGCATTACAAAAGGTGAATATTGTGTTCTTTCATATTAAACCCATTGCCATTGAGCCAATTCCAACTCAAAGCAACCCCATAGGACAGAGTAGAACTGCCCCATAGGGTTTCCAAGGAGTGGCTGGTGGATTCAAACTGCCAACCTTTTGGTTAGCAGCTGTAACACTTAACCATTGGGCCACCAGGGCTCCTCTTTCATGTTAAGCACATACTACTATCACCTGAATGCCTTCATAGTCATCATAAGAGTACAATATTTAATTTAGAATATATAAGATATCCCATATTATCTGTATGATTTTTAGAAAAACATGAAACACTCAGGTAGTTTCTAAGTGTATGTCATCAATTTTTAAGTACATGAAAATATGACTCGGGATTTCTACTTCCTGGTGTTACATTTTGAAGGATGACTCTGACAATGAAATAAATTCATGCATCTCATTTGTTCTTTTAAAATAATAAAATATAATTTCAATATAGAAGAACAGTTACATTTGTCTGCTTTGGGTCAAAAATAAGGGATATCAAATTAGCCTCTGAGAAATAAAAGGGGTGTGAGGAGGAAATCTAACTATAATTTACTCTACCTGCACGGCTAACACAATGTCCCAAATGGAGCCACTCAGTCTCATGTTTTTATAACTCACATTATAGCTTAACTTAGTGCAGCATGTCAGCAGAGCTTTTCTCAAAGCTCAGAACACAGTGTGGGCAGTTCAAAGCTTGCCAAAGTCTATTTATATCCCATACAAAGTACCTTCTCATCTTCAGTGGGTTTGTGAATTCAAGAACAGTATAATACTGCAAGGTTTGTCAATTCTTTCTCACTAAATTTTTCAAGATTACTCTTCTCTCTAATTCTTTTTTGCAATAAGCATAAAAGAAATTTAGCACTTTTTCTGGATGGAGAAAAAGCATATGAGAGACAGTACCATAGCCGAACCATGTTTTGAACTACCTTAAATGCCTAGGTAAAGCAGGTGGCACATGTACTCGAGGGCCGAAGCAGAGTCTATGGAGGATTCATTTGGTGATGATATGCAGGGGGGATTATCAATCAGAAATAGACTATAGGAGACTTTTGAAATAATTCAGGAAGAAAATGAAAGGAGACTGAATAACGTGGGTGGCAGGGGAAAAGAAAAAGTAGATCCGAGAATGAATTAAAATATAAAAATAAAAACAGGAGGGGTACTTGATACTTTGTAATTTCTTCAGTGGTTCAGCACCTAGCACAGATTTTCTCCATTTATTTATTAACCATTCATTTGACAATTAACATATGCTACCTTATATTGTTATCACCTTTTTGTTTTTTATGTTTACCCACTATCCCCAACCGTATATCTTGCAATGTCCAATAATATCCAAATGTCAGTTATACCACCTTGAGTGTCCAACACACTTAGAGGGTCCCCCAAAATATGTTTATTTATTATTGAAGATGGAATGTAATGGAAGTAATATTGATAGGCTTGGTTCCTATTTACAGATATTAATGATTTTAATGAAAGCTAAATATGAAGATTGTGTCTTCTTTGACTAGGAGCTGTTTCAGGACAGGTACTTGTCTCTGTTTTACTGCTGTGCAGCACTCTGATACATTCCTGAGGTTCAAATAGTGTTTGTTGAATAAATTAATTACATACAATTTCATTAAAACTCATAGTGATTACGATTCAATACGGGATACAAAGATGATCGTAATTAATGCATGGCAAATTTTTTTCTTTGAGGAATTAACTCTTATCTAAAATGTGCATGTATGTTTATTATACATATTATATATAATATAATGTATATATTATATATAATACTTATCATATAGATTATATATATATATATAAAAAATATAATCAGCCCATAAGAGAACATCTTGGACATTCCATTTAGAAAGTGGTGTAAATAATATACGGTAACTCATTCCTTTTAGAATTCACTTCATTTTTCTGTGCATGACTCATTGTTCACCTTTCTAAACAACAGTTTCTTAAAAATCTGTCAATTTTGGTACCTGAAAAAATTCTCGTTTATTTCCTAAAAGAGTACTCACCCCTATCCATAAGTCCATATATTTTTATTTAGACAGAGCATTAGTGGAACATTTTTAGGAAATGTATTAATTCATTATGACTTTTTTAGGAACAAGATGTCTATAAACGAAAAGCAGCTCATTAAGACTCTGTTATGTAAGCAGATGTCAAATTTTTAAGCAATAATATTTTACTTTTCCTCTTTACCACTCTGACAGTATTTATGTGAAAATGAACTAAGGATTTTAATCAATTATCCTGTTGTTGTCGTTAGGTGCCTTCAAGTCAGTTCCAACTCATAGTGACACTATGTACAACAGAATGCAGAACTGCCTGGTTCTATGTCATCCTCACAATCATTGCTATGTTTGAGCCCATTGTTGAAGCCACTGTGTCAGTCCATCTCATTGAGGGTCTTCTTCTTCTTCACTGACCCTCTACTTTACCAAGCATGATGTCCTTCTCCAGGGACTAGTCCCTTCTGATAACATGTCCAAAGTACACAAGGCTAAGTCTCACTATCCTTGCTTTTAAGGAGCATTCTGGCTGTACTTCTTCCAAGATAGAGTTGTTGGTTCTTTTGGCAGTCCATGGTATGTTCAATATTCTTTGCCAACACCATAATTCAAAGGCATCAATTCTTCTTTGATCTTCCTTATTCATTGTCCAGCTTTCACATGCATATGTGGCAACTGAAAATACTATGGCTTGGGTCAGGTGTGCCTTAGTCCTTGTCATGGTTTGAACTATGTCCCCCCAAAAATGTGTATATCAGTTTGGCTGGGCCATGATTCCTGGTACTGTGTGATTTTCCTATATGTTGTAAATCCTGCCTCTATGATGTTAATGAGGGAGGATGGGTGGCAGTTGTGTTAGTAAGGCAAGACTGGATCTACGAGACTGGATTGTGTCCTGAGGCAATCTCTTGAGATATAAAAGACAGAAGTGAGCAGTGAGACAGGGGGACCGCATACCATCAAGAAAGCAGTGCCGGGAGAAGAGCGCGTCCTTTGGACCAGGGTCCCTGCGCCAAGAAGCTCCTAGTCTGGGGGAACACTGATGAGAAGGCCGAGAGAGAGAAAGCCTTCCCTTGGAGCTGACAGCCTGAATTTGGACTTTTAGCCTACTTGATTGTGAAGAAATAAATTTCTCTTTGTTAAAGCCATCCACTTGTGGTATTAGATGACTAAGACAGTCCTCAAAGTGACATTTTTGCTTTTTAACATTTTAAAGAGGTATTTTGCAGCAGATGTGCCCAATGCAATACATCACTTGATTTGACTGCTGCTAGCATGGGAGTTGATTGTGGATCCAAGGAAAATGAAATCTTTGACAACTTCAGTATTTTCTCCATATATCATGATGTTACTTATTATATCGGTCAAGTTATGAGGATTTTTTTGTTTTCTTTATGTTAAGGTGTAATTCATACTGAAGGCCGTGGTCTTTGATCTTCATCAGTAACTCCTGCAAGTCCTCTTCCCTTTCAACAAGCAAGGTTCTGTGATCTTCATATCACAGGTTGTTAGTAAGTCTTCCTCCAATCTTGATGCTGTGTTATTCTTCATATAATCCAGTTATTTAAACCATGCAATATCCCCTTGCTCTGTTTGAACAACTGCCTCTTCGTCTATGTACAGGTTCCGCAGGAGCAAAATTAAGTTTTCTGGAATTACCATTTTTCAAAATGTTACTCAAATTTGTTATGATCTACACAGTTGGATATCTTTGCATAGTCAATAAAACACAGGTAAACATCTTTCTAGCATTCTCTGCTTTGAGAGCATGTTATCCTGATAGTTCTGGATCATTAAATTTTTCATATGATTGATCTTGTCAGCCCAAATCTACTACAAAATTGGTCATCTCTCTTTCACTTTCTCTATGTAGACATAATGTTTATCAGTCATCACAGTTTTCAGAGCTGAATAGCTCTTTATATAGCCTGATTTCTAACCTGACATTCACAAGTCTCATTTTTTTCAGTAAACAACAACAACAACATTTCTTACAAAGCAAAGGTACTCCAAAAAGCAGTGAAAATCAGATTATAATGAAAGTTTCTCAGCATCACTAGATTGCGTCCCTAAGTTTGGCTCGGTCTAGAGCATCTAAAGAGATGTTTTATCATATGTCAATTCTGCTGAAATCAAGTCAGGTTATATTTTAATATTTTGATCATCTACTATATGCCAGACTTTATGCTAGGTTTTAGTGATTTAGTAGTTACTCCAATTGTGAAGAAGTATCTGCCTTCATGGATTTAACATCTTAGTGTATCAGAGACGATTAACCAAGGAAGCAAAGTACCATGAGCTAACAGGCACCATATAGAGTTGTTACTAACTAACAATAACTATACTGTATTTTTTTGGTGTGATTTTGAACTTCTCTCCTAATGTTAACCTAAAAAATAACAAAATTTATTCTATAAATGTGGGAGAAAACTATTAGCAATTCAGGGATGTTTAGGTTAAAGAGATGTACCCCATCATCTGGTGAAAATAGCACATTCACTATCCATCTTAATATTTAAAAGCTATAAATCCTGCAGAATACGCTTTCAGAAGGTAGTTTAAGGACCCAGACTCTTAGACATACAAAAGGAAAAACAGAAGTAAAAGAAAGTATCTATGGAGCTGAAATAAAAGAGAGAAGGGATAACAAATCTAGTGTTTTTTCTTTGTCTCACTTTATGGGATTTAGTTCTGTTTTTCACACTAAAATCTGAAGTATTTATGGAGTGTATTTGTTAGTGCCCAATTCCCTTGAGATTTTTTTCTTTTTATCTTTGCTCCTGAAGGTATTTTTTTTTTTTTTTTTAATAGTTGAACAAAAGATGGTAAATTCCAAGGTAAATACAAGACAAATATTCTAACCTGGAACTACAGCTGATTATTTTTACTTTGGGCTCATTTGCATTTATTAAAATTCAAGTGTTGGGCTCTATGTTTGGTCTTTGGAGTTTCTGCTTTAATTAACAAAATACATGTATATGCAGCAAGAAATGAAATTCTAAGTCTCTTAAGGATGAAAGAGTTATTCCTTGTTAGTATATCCTTCTGAGCCATCAGTTGTCACTGTGATGTGGCTAAGAAAGCAGGTGTTAGAAGAGGATGAAATGTTAAGATCAGGGTTTTTGGCTATTTTGTTTATTAACCAGATTCCTAGAGATACATCTTATTGTGGCATTCTACTAAGAATGCTGACACTGTTGCTTTTAAACATATGTAGAATTACAGAAAAATGCTATATTAATAAAATGATAATGAATATTTGAAATACTGCTGGAGCATCCTTCCACCTATTTGTAGCATATTAAAATTCTACTGGCAACAGTTAAACATAGGAAGGCATAGGCACAGAGGCAGAAATCCCAAGTACCCTACCAGGTTAAGCTCTCATGTTCCCACAGTTCACTCTCTAATATGTTAATGGAGATGCATAGTCTCTGACCTCCTGTTTCCTGCAGGTAACGTCTGTGTCTATCAGAAGCAGCTCTCTGGAAATAATGTTTAAGCTTTACCTTCAAACTAGCATCCTTCTTAACAAAATAGAAGCAGTACTGTATTTTTACAATTCTAAGGTGACTTTTTATGTTTCACATTTTACTGACATTGAAATTCTGATGAATCTTTCGTTTATGAAAAGTTATACTTAAATTAGAAGTACTTTTTCTTTCTTAGTGGTACATTAGACATAATGTATCTTGCAACTGATGATACTTTAGAATTAATGAAATATTATTTTTCTCAGCTCGAGGAATTTCAGATATAGTGGCAATAAACGTTAGAAATATAGTAGAAGTATGTAATCAGTGTCACTGAACAGTCCATGTAGGAATTGTTGAATTGCTATATGTTTTGTTGTGTGTATTTTTCACTACAATAAAAAATAATAATAATAAATAAACACAGTAGGCTAAATGAAAGCCCTGGGGATTTCCTCTAAATAAAGATGCAGTGGAGTAGTTTCTAAGCCCATGTGTCAGACTGATCCTAGACACACACTGACCTTTATAGTGTACCTGCACAAATAGGTAGCTCTATCTCCCATAACACCACCTTAGAATATAAATGCCAGGATCGCGTTTTCATGAATAATGCAGGCACCCGGGCTACTTTACCTTGATTGCTTATTCTCGATTCTCCAAACTCATAGCTTATACCCAAATGATGTAACCTTACCAACTTGATTAATTCCTGGATTTGAAACTAGCCCTCTACAAGTTCCCTTGGGTAGTTTAGTTTCATTTTTACACACATAAATAGCATCAAGACTGACATAAAAAATAATGAACTATTTACTTGAGGAGTCCATGCCTTGCTCCTAAAAGCAAGTACATGTTTATATAATTTAGTTTATTAATGTAAAATTAAAGGTATAAAATTTTTAAATAATGAAAACAGTGTCAAATAGGCAGCATTTACTACTGAAAAACGCAAACTAAAAGGAAAATAAAACGAAAACAAACAATTGTGGACTACTCATTTCATCTTTTTGATACCATCCCCAATCCAAACCCCTCAAAATTCTTATCTGATTCTGCCACCAACATGGAATTCAGGTGGTGATCTAGTGTCAACTCAAACCATTCATACTCTACCAGGAATTCCAATAGTCTAAAGGATCAAGGATTAGGTCAGAACAACCAAAATTTTAAAAACTCCTTTAATTAGTGGTAATCACTTTCACCATTTTTATAGTCTTGATTTTTACTGCCTTGTAATACAAACATTTATATACATCTTACATATTTTAACTATAAGTTCCTCAAAGGAAAGAATCATATAATTTGATCTTGTCTCTTTAAAATACCTGGATTTTCCCATGTGTATCACTGCCAGCACCTAATTATAAATAACCCTGGATATGTACCAATTTGGTGAACCTTTCCACATAATTATCTAACTGTTGTTTTAATTTCAACTTATCTTCCTGGATGATGATCTTCCTTAATATGTCTTGACTTTAGAGTCTAGATTTGTGCTAATTTCTAAGATTGATATTGTTGTTGTTGTTAGGTGTCGTCAAGTCAGTTCCAACTCATAGTGACCCTATGTACAACAGAACTAAACAGTGCCCCGTCCTGCTTCACCCTCATAATCATTGTTATGCTTGAGCTCATTGTTACAGCCACTGTGTCAATCCATCTCACCGAGGGTCTTCCTCTTTTTCGCTGACCCTCTACTTTACCAAGCATGATGTCCATCTCCAGAGACTGCTCCCTCCTGATAACACATCCAAACTATGTGAGACATAATCTCGCCATCCTTGCTCCTAAGGAGCATTCTGGTTGTACTTCTTCCAAGACAGATTTCTTCGTTCTTTTGGCAGTCCCTAATATATTCAATATTCTTCGCCAACACCACAATTCAAAGGCATCAGTTCTTCTTCTGTCTTCCTTATTCATCCTTCAGCTTTCATGTGCACATAAGGAGACTGAAAACAACATGGCTTGGGTCAGGCACACCTTAGTTTTCAAGGTGACATATTTGCTTTTTAACACTTTAAAGAGGTCTTTTGCAGCAGATTTGCCCAGTGCAATATATCTTTTGATTTCTTGACTGCTGCTGTGCTGATTGTGGATCCAAGTAAAATTAAATCCTTGACAATTTCTATCTTTTCTTCACTTATCTTGGTGTTACTTATTCATCCAGTTGTGAGGATTTTTGTTTTCTTTACGGTGAGGAATACTGAATCCATACTGAAGGCTGTGGTTTTTGATCTTCATCAGTATATCCCACCTGAATTTAGACACCATCTCAAGAATAGATTTGATGCATTGAACATTGATGACCTAAGACCAGACGAGTTGAGGGATGACATCAAGGACATCATACACGAAGAAAGCAAAAAGTCATTAAAAAGACAGGAAAGAAAGAAAAGACTAAAATTCATGTCAGAAGAGACTCTGAAACTTGCTCTTGAATGTTGAGTAGCTAAAACAAAAGGAAGAAATGATGAAGTAAAAGAACTGAACAGAAGATTTCAAAGGGCGGCTCACAAAGACAAAGTATTGTAATGACATGTGCAAAGACCCAGAGTTAGAAAACCAAAAAGGAAAGAACATGCTCAGCATTTCTCAAGCTCAAAGAACTGAAGGAAAAAATTCAAGCCTTGAGTTGCAATATGGAAGGATTCTACAGAGAAAATACTAAATAACACAGAAAGCATCAAATGAAGATGGAAGGAATACACAGAGTCACTGTACCAAAAAGAACTGGTCCACTTTCAACCATTTCAGGAGGCAGCATATGATCAAGAACTGATGGTACTGAAGGGAGAAGTCCAAGATGCATTGAAGGCATTGGCAAAAAACAAGGCTCTAGGAATTGACTGAATACCAATTGAGATGTTTCAACAAATGGATGCAGGGCTGGAAGTGCTCACTCATCTATGCCAAAAATTTGGAAGACAGCTACCTGGCCAACAGACTGGAAGAGATCCATATTTATGCCTATTCCCAAGAAAGATGATCCAACTGGATGCGAAAATTATCAAACAATATCATTAATATCACACATAAGTAAAATTTTGCTAAAGATCGTTCAAAAGTGGTTGCAGCAGTACATAAAGAACTGCCAGAAATTCAAGCCAGATTCAGAAGAGGATGTGGAACCAGGGATATCGTTGCTGACATCAGACAGATCCTGCCTGAAAGCAGAGAATACCAGAAAGATGTTTACCTGTGTTTTGTTGACTATGCAAATGCATTCAACTGTGTGAATCATAACATTGCAAAGAATGGGAATTCCAGAACACTTAATTGTGCTCACGTGGAACCTGTACATGGATCAAGAGGCAATCATTTGAACAGAATAAGGGGATACTGCCTGGTTTAAAGTCAGGAAAGGTGTGCGTCAGGGTTTCATCATTTCACCATACTTATTCAGTTTGTATGCTGAGCAAATAATCTGAGAGGCTGGACTATATAAAGAAGAATGCAGCATCCGGATTGGAGGAAGACTCATTAACAACCTGTGTTATACAGATGACATAAACTTGCTATTATTTTAAAGCATACAGCATGGTACGGCTTTCTCCAGTCCTAGTTGCTTTAGGTAACCACACTGTCAAGCGATGAGCTTCTTTGGCAGGAATATGTGCAGGAACTACAATCCATGTCTAACTGCCTCCAGAAACAATGGCTCCCTTTGCCATGAGACCAGAACTGGTTGCTGCCCAGCTACCATTAGAGAACATTTTGATCAAAGCTTCTATAGAAGAATCCTGATCAAAAGTGGGAAAATGTCAAAGGAATTTCAAATTCTCATGGAATGTGGACTTTTTGGAGAAACTGAGGCTAGATAAGCCTCCAAAGCTATTGTTCTGAGATAATCTTTAAACCTTAAACATCAAATCAAAACTACCTTCTGAAGTCTTCTTTGAACAAAACGATAGCTTAGTAAAGAATGTCTGACTTGAGCATTGTGCTCTTTTAAAGAATTATCTATATGGGATCAGACAGACAACAATAACTAGAAAGGTTAGATGAGACACTTAGGGGATAGTGAGTTTATCTTAGTGACAGTGAAATAATTTGTAAAAGAATAGTGAGGATGGTTGCATCACTTGAACAATGTAATCAACATAACTGAATTGTACACGTAGAAATTGTTGAATTGGTGCATGTTTTGCTACACATATTTTCACCAAAAAAAAAATTATATACAAAAAAGAGCTAACCTTCTGCACCACAAAAAATAGAATGTGTTTTTCATTGCTTAATTTGAAACTGCCTATTAAAAAAAAAAAAAAAAAAGTTGCCATCAAGTCGATTCCAACTCATAGCGACCCTAAAGGACAGAGTAGAACTGCCCCACAGGGTTCCCAGTAGGGTTCCCAAGGGACTGCTGGTTGATTTGAATGCCTGTCCTTTTGGTTAGCAGCCAAATGCTTAACCACTGTGCCACCAGGGCTCCAAAACTGCCTATAGATGCTGATTAATCTTTATTATCTCATATAGTACATGAAGGTTCTCAATAAGAATATAGCTTTAAATGAATGATATATCATTAGATACTTGTTCTTCCCTTGGGAATTCCTTCTAAGTAAAAGGAGAATGTATAACAGAAGTTGAGTGTTAAATCTCTTTATAAAAAATCTGTTGGCATCCAGTGGATTCTGACTCAAGATAGCCCCATGTGTTACAGAGTAGACTTCTTCCATAGGTTTTTCTTGGCTGTAATCTTTAAGAAAGTATATCACTAGGGCTTTCTTCCATGGAGCTGCTGGGTAAGTTCGAACCACCAGTCTTTAGGTTAGTAGTCGAATGCAAACCATTTGCGTAAACCAACACATTTTCTAAATTACAGTTGTTTGATAGGTTCCTTTTTTTCCCTGTCTCTAAATCTTTGTTCCATCAAAGAACCAAAAACCAAACCAGTGTGAGTGATTTAAGAAGTGAGACACACAGTTATAATTAGTATAAAATGCACTTGTCCAAAAATTAAATAGCAAAAAAATAAAAATAATTACTGAGGTGTGGAGTACGGAGAAAATGAATGAATGACTACTAGATCTGCACAAAACTGTTTTCATCATTCTTTTTGAAAATACTCATACAGGCCAAAAAGCAAACATTCTTTCAAAAAGAACAGTAGACTCCAGCTAATGATACACTTTGGTTCACACATAGAAAAATTTACCAAAAAAATCTACTTTGTAAAATCCTTTTTTGTTCCACACGATTGTTCGGTGCCTCACAGTGATTTGCTAAGTGGTGTTGGTTGATAGGGCCATTGTGAATTGGAGCAGGACCAAGACAGTTGGCCTTTCCTATCACCTGGAGGCCACTTGAATGTTACAAGAACAGCAGACCTGATGTTTCTGGATTCCTACCACACGTTGCAGCAATAAATGAACAGTAATGAATTAGATGAATCACATTTTACAGGCTAGATTCATTTGGCCATGTTTATAGAGAATAGTCACAGGATATTGCATGAGAAAAATGCTTGAAATAGAAAAATGCTTGAAATGTGTGATATCTACGAACCTAGCATTATTGATTAAAAACACGTTGTTGTTGTTGGGTGCCTTCAAATTGATTCCAACTCATAGCAACCCCATGTGACAGAGTAGAACTGCTTCATAGGGTTTTCTTGGCTGTCATCTTTATGAAGGTGAATTGCCAGGCAGTTCTACTGTAGAACCCCTGGGTGGGTTTGAACTGCCAATGTTTCAGTTAGCAGCCAAGCACTTAACCCTTGCACCACCAACCAAACCAAACCAAACCCAATGCCAGCAAGTCGATTCCAACTCATAGCAACCCTTTAGGATGGAGTAGAACTGCCCCATAGGGTTTCCAAGGAGCACCTGGAGGATTTAAACTGCCAACCTTTTGGTTAGCAGCCATAGCTCTTAACCACTACACCACCAGGGCATCACCAGGCCTCCTTAAAAACACATTAGCATAAAATAAATAGAAGTTTTTTCAAATGCCTTAATTTAATATCTTTATCATCTGTTCAAACTTTATATTAGATTTACCGATATGGCTGATGAACTAGTTGCTGTGTACTTAAAGTTGCTAGGTATAAAATATGCATAGCTCATGCATATCAAATCTCCAATATCATTTTAAGAAAAAAATCGAAAATTTGGAAAAAAATTCAAGTCTGTGTTTCTAAATAACTCTTTCAAACGATGGTATCATAACCTATTCATAACTAAAATGTTCTGTTTTCATTCAGAAAAGGTTCAATTGCATCTTACTATTTTAGCAAAATAAAATCATTGTCAAACTGAGTAGTCACATGACAAAATGAAGTTCAAAAGACCTCCTAAATAGAAAATAATAAATTTCCTTCTTTTAAGAAGAAACAAAGAGTTTCAAAGGTTTGACATGATACAGATTCTACGAAATATTTCTCACATGTGCCACCAAGGGCCATAAATGTTGAGTTCTGATTTCAACAAATACTCAAGGAATTTAGATGTAAAGGGAAAACAATCTATATATTTTTATTGACTATAATGGCAATAAAAATAAACATCTTCAGATATCCTACATATAAATAAGGCAAGGAATTTACCTCTGAAATACGAGTAAGATTGTATTTGAGACTTTGTTTACTAGCTGATAAACTGAAATTCTTTGATAAAATGTTACTTTTAAGCCTTAGGCAATCAAGTTGAAATATAAAATTTGCCATCATGTAACCTCAGTAATGTGTTCCTATTTGCAGTGTTTAATGCTAATACAAAATATTACTAGCTAGTTAGCTAACTTTCAATTTCCAACTATCAATAAAACTATTTGCTTGATTGGAAAATAATTTAATTTAATTATTTATTATTTAATTATTATTTAATTATTTAACAGTACAAAGGCATAACATTTACTTGAGATTTTCGAGAATAGAAGGCTATAGTCACCGTTAATGAACAAGTCCCTGAGGGCCTTGGTCGGGGGGCGGGGGTGTTTACTCTTTGCCCTTACTACCCTTATTATTAGACCTGAAACGTATTCTTTCAGTAGAAAAGAATATAACTCAAATGCAGAAAGGAAGGGACAAAGAAAAGACAGGAAAGGAAGGAGGGGAGGGCAGGAAGGAGGGAGGAAAAGGTAAGTTAAAAAATAGAAAAAATTCTACACATTTAGTGAAAGGCATCTATATATCAACATTATTGTTTTACCTACTCATGCACCCTTCCTCTTGACTAAAATACTGTCAAGATACAAGCTTTTAGAGTTTACACCTAGAAATCACAGTGATTCATGAAGATTGTAATTAAAAGTAAAATCCTCCCATCTCACCATAAACTAATTTGTTGAAAAATACAAATAAATTTATTTGAATATGTTTAGTATTGACTCCAGCCATCACTTTTATTAATATTTTGTTAAAATAACAACAGCGACAACAACAATAATAATGAATGACAGACATATAATGTGTACAAGCTAACTGCTTGCGCTGGAGGAATTTACTTTCTTTTATAATCAAATTGTGGAAATTAGTAACTATTAAAATCTCTTGCTTATGATTTACAAGAATCTTTAAGAGAAACATAAAAGTAAAATCTTTTGGTAAATTTACAAAAGAGTTAATTTTTAATGCCTTTTTTTTTTAAAGCAAAGAAGGCTATTTTAGACTAATACCTGACAGAGCTAACTACATCAAAAAAGGGCACGTTCTCTGACTACTCATTCATTTCTAATCACACTTAAATTGCATCATCTTTAAAATAGTGAGTTCTCTATTAAGGGAATAGTGTAAGGTAATTGCATTGCATTGGGCAAATCTGCTGCAAAAACCTCTTTAAAGTACTAAAAAGCAAAGATGTCACTTTGAGGATTAAAGTGCACCTGACCCAAGGCATGGTATTTTCAATTGCTTCATAGGCATGTGAAAACTGGACAATGAATAAACAAGATGGAAGAAGAACTGACACCTTTGAATTATGGTGTTGACAAAGAATACTAAATATACCATGGATATATTCATGGCAAGAAGAAACAAATCTGTCTTGGAAGAAGTACAACCAGAATGATCCTTAGAAGCAAGAATGGCGAGACTATATCTCATGTACTTTGGACACGTTATCAGGAGGGACCAGTTCCTGGAGAAGGACATCATGCTTGGTAAAGTAGAGGGTGAGAGAAAAAGAGGAAGACCCTCAAAGAGATGGGCTGATACAGTGGCTGCAACAGTGGGCTCAAGTATAATGATTATGAGGATGGCACAGGAGCCGGCAGTGTTTCATTCTGTTGTACGTAAGGTTGCTATGAGTCAGAACTGACTTGATGGCACCTAACAAAACAACAACATAAGGGAATGAAAGGTAATTTAATTTTTTTAAAGCAACTCCACATAATTATGCTTGTACTTTGCATAAATTATTCTATTTATATCCTAGAAATACCACAGGTAGCTAAGAATTATTAACTCCATTTTTATTTCTCAGGAAACTTTAGCTCACACAGATAAGTCAGGAAGAACAGACTGTCTCTAAAGACTAGGTTCTCTCTGTTACTCGCTTGTATTTCCAGATATCTTGCTTGGAACTATCTTCTACCTTTTGTCAACTGGCTGGCTCCTCTGTGTCCTTGGTGTCAATGATGCCCCTCTCTGTCATTTGCCAAAATCTTTTTAATTCATCTCCCCTGCACTATGGCTGCTAACGAAAAGGTCGGCAGTTCAAATCTACCAGGCGCTCCTTGGAAACTGTATGGGGCGGTTCTACTCTGTAGGGTCGCTATGAGTCAGAATCAACTCAACGGCGGCGAGGTTTTTTTTTTTTTGGTTCCCCTAGTAGACTGCACGGTCCTTAAGAACAGGATTCTTGACTTTCTCTTTGGGTTCCCAGCCTTGCTACCAGTGACAGACACATGGTTAACAGTCACCAACTATTAACAAAACTAACCAAACTCCCTTCCCCATCTTGTGCTTTTTCTTTAGAGAGCTAAGAATCAAAATTTGAACACTCTTTACCAATTTGGTCCTTTTTTATGTCTGGTTTTCACTTCAAAAAGTGAGTATAATATTTGCCTCTCACACAAATATGCCACAATACAAAGTAATGGCCGAGTGTAACGTTTCTTGGGATCCTGTTAAAATGACAAAGAGGACTAATGTAGTCCAAAAAACCAAAACCCATTGCCATCGGGTCGATTCCGACTCATAGCGACCCTATAGGACAGAGTAGAACTGCCCCATAGAATTTCCAAGGAGCACCTGGTAGATTCAAACTGCCGACCTTTTGGTTAGCAGCCATAGCTCTTAACCACTATGCCACCAGGGTTTCCAATGTGGTCCATTGACTTTAAATTATTTCTACAATAACAGCTAACATAGGGATGCATTTAGGTTTGTAAAAAAAACTTGGATCTGTTATATTTACGGAGGAATGTCGCATTTAACAGTAAATCAAAATTTAACAACTTTAAAAGAAAAAGCATTTTGTTTTTAGTGACATTATGTTTTTCATGTTGTTCAGCTGTCACCAATATTCACTTCCTGTGTTTGAGAGGACAGCAGTTGTTGCTGTTAGTGGATTATGCTTTTCTTTCTGGTATAAGTGGAGAACTTTCTGTCCCCTAGGGAAAATGTCCTGAGAGTCTTACTATTTGCTTACGGAGCAGGTGAGTATGACCTACATTAAAGTGGTAAATTATATCTAGATCTGACATTCTAATCCTACTCTTCTTTTGGGCTTGAGAGCACAGAAATGTTTCTTCCCCAAGGCAGAACTGAGAGGAAAAAAATTTTTTCCTTCCACCCACACTAGCAAATATTTGAGGAACTTTGGGAACAAATTGATTTTTAAAACAATAACAAAACAGCCTTTCTATGCACTATTCAGCATCCCCAGGGGCATACCTGGTAGGTTGGTGGATGCTATCTCAGATTCTGGGGAAAAAAAAAAAATCTTAGTTTCTTTGTTCAGATTTATTTCAGAGAGCCCTATCAGCAGAACAGCCAAATTCAGAGCTACTACTGCCCAAGGACAAGAATATTCTAGTCTCAACAGAAAACTTCCCCACAATCTAAGCTCTCTCTGGGGAAGCAGCAGAGATGACTGTGGGCAATCCAGCTCTATATCTGAAATCTTTACTTGACCAGTTGAAAGTGAGTTTTATTACCTATTTCCATGCCATGGAAGGTCACCCAAATTATGTTTTTTACTACAATTAGCTTACTGCACAATCATCATATATTTTAGCTACAGCACAGTACTATTGAAAAAGGAATGAAATTCTTTCATAATTCAGAAAGATCATAAAAACTACTCTCAATGTGATTCTTAATACAAAATGGACAGTTATCAGTGTAACTGAGGGAAGCCACATGGACATAAAGAATGTCCTTTTGAAAAAGACTGGAAACATAAAATGTTATATGAACTATAAATAAAATCTATAAGTAATGTAGCTCTGGGGAGAAGGCACACCAGGTGTGGATCACTTTAGAAGCACTGCTTGTCAAAGATTACTACCTGTTTGGCTCTCATTTAAGCTGGGGGATTCATATTGTCAACAGCAAGAGTCAACCTTTAAATGTTTTATTTCAAGGATAGAAAGTGAGCAAATGAGATGCCAATGAAACGCGTTTTATGATTTATGTCCATGCATAGCTTGAGGTCTGAAATTAAAGTGTCCTTTCAACACTTAAAAGAACAAAAAGTTAAATATGTTTTATAAAATTTAAAAACTGATAGGCTATACTGATGTTCACCTAAAGCTGGTCATGCTGCTAAACATGAATGGCTGTTACCATGTTGATTTCCTTTTAATTCTCAAAGTGGTGTTTTCAACCTGCATCACATTTTCACATCTTAATTATAATGAACTGAATCAGATTAATTAGCAATGCCAGAAAAGATGCGGGCAGAGGTAGGTAACTACCCTTGTTCCTAAGAATCCTATTAAGAAAGTTAGTAACGACAGTAATATGTTACAACTATTGAGCAGGTTTTTATATGCCATAATGTGCTAAACTTGTTACATATATCATTTTATTTAATTCTCACAATACACGTATAAGATAGGTGTATAATCATTATCCCTGTTTTACCAGATATGGAAATAAGGCTTAGAGAGATTATGTAATTTGTCCAAAATCTGCGCTTCAGCTCAGCTTTAAATCCTGTTAGTATGACTAAAATTATGTGCTTGCAATTTTTTAGCTACACTGCTTGTTTTAGAGGCAGAGAGAAGCAGTCTTTACTTAGGTACCACAAGTAACAACACAGAAACAAGGGATAATTAGAGTATCTAGAAGAAACCCCACTTAGCTCCCACTAATAAAGGTCACCTTCCTTGGTCACTGAATTAATCTAATAGAATCATACCAGCCTTGTCTCTTCCAATTCCAGCTCTGCCAGTCATTGAATGTTTCCAACCTGCTTTAAGTAACTGCTGTGTATTGAGACAATCAATCTGTTTTCTATCATGAATCTACTCATAGGTTGGTATCTCATCCATTCAAATCACTACATTCAATAATGTCTTAAACTCAATAAATATTTCTAATTCTGATTTGATTAGATGTTATTATATGACTTTATGTTAATTTGAGTCCCTACATGGAGCAAACAGTTAACTTACTCGGCTGTTAGCCAAAAGGTTGGAGGTTTGAGTCCATCCAGAAGCTCCTCAGAAGAAAGGCCTAGCAACCTACTTCTAAAAACTCAGTCACTGAAAACTTTGTGAAGCACAGTTCTACTCTAATACGTATGGAGTCACCATGAGTTGGATTTGACTCCATGGCTACTGGTTATGTTAATTTACTTTCTCCTCAAAGATGATTCAAGATTTGGTTTAGTATTTTAACTCTTTCATCCATTTCATCCATTAAATCCACATACCTTCATCAATCCACTCTCCCATTCTGCACAATTTTTCCCAGACTTCTTTAGTGTCCTTTAATCTCTGACCCCTTGAATCCCTCTTAACTTTCAGATGAGTTCCCTTCATACTTCATGTGATGGTTAAGATTGTGTGTCAACTTGGCTGGGCCATGATTCTCTGTGTTTAGGCAGTCGTATGATATTGTGATCACTTCCCTATTGAGATTTGATATGTGATCGCCCCCATGATGGGATCTGCTGTGAGTAGCCAATCAGTTGAAAGCGAGTTTCCTTGGGCGTGTGGGCTGCATCTGAACATAAGCAGACGTCTGGCTTTTGCCTCCTATGGATCCTGCAGCTGGCTCCTGTTCATCTGAACTCTGTTTCTTGGGACTTGAGCTAGCAGCTCATCTGCGGTCTCGCCTGCCACTCTTGGGATTCGTCGATCTTCGCAGCCTGTGAGCAAGAGCCCTGCTCTCCAACCTGCCGATCTTGGGTTCACCAGCCCCTGTGGCTATGTGAATTAGGAGAAGACCCTATCCTGATCCATGGATTTGGGATGTTCCAGCCTCTACAACTGCGTGAGCCATTTCCTTGATATCAATCTCTCTCTATATATATATTTATATACTTTATTGGTTTTGCTTCTCCAGAGAACCCAGCCTAAGGCACTTCATAATAGAGTCATCCATTTTCATAAGAAAACAGAGCTAACTTCTTACTTCCAGCCACACAATATTGCCTACACCTTCATCCAGTCCCTCCTCCTTTCCCACTGTAATATGTAAGTGCATTTATCTGCCTATGAAAATATGTTTTCCCTTCAGTCTCATGTGCACTATTCTCTCTCATAGGAGAAAAGAGGAGGAAACCAAAGGAACAAGAAATGAAGTCAGTGAGGAAGAGTCCAACTTCTTCCCTACTCTCCTCCCTTTCCTGCTTCTTCCACCAGCACCACACACAACCGCACCCTCCCATTAAACCCTGTGAAATGCTACTCATACCAGAGACCATTTAAAAATATTTCTTCTTCTCTAAGTTTTTGGAAATGTGGCATAAAATTACAAAACTGATCAGAAAAGAATGCCCTAAATTTTTTTTTTAAACCTAACCAAACCCTCAGAAAATGAGGCTTTTTCCTCCCATAATTTTTTTTTGAACTCCCTTTTTTCACTTGATTGCTAAGCATTACATGGCACTGTCTCTTCCTATTGCTATCAAATCAACAATATGCTCCAGGTTTTCTTCTCCAACTATCCTTCTCAAGCCCCTTTCCAAGCTTCTCTTCTCTTTCTTTGCCATTATTTAATATTGGAGGAGCTCCTCAAGGCTTGGCTCTATGCTCACTTCAGTTCTCACACTACACTCTTCTTAACTAATCCCTTATCTTTACCATGTCTTCAAAGGCTATATCTAGATCATTGACTTTGAACGGGAAGACCAGTTCTAATGTACAGAAAACTCTAGGAAACACGAGATTTGAGTATTTAGGTACTCAGTAACCAAAAAAAAAAAAAAACAAAAAAAGAAAAATCAAACCTGTTGCTGTAAAGTCAATTCTGACTCACTGTGACCCTATATTTTCCACAGAAGAACTAAGCTCCATTGGGTTTCTTTGGCTATGATCTTTAAGGAAGCAGACTGCCAGGCCTTTCTTCTGCTGTGCAGCAGAGTGGGTTCCAACCACCAACCTTTCAGTTAATAGCTACAGCAAACTGTTTGTGCCACCAAGAGATCTTAGGTACTCCTGGAGAAGGACATCATGCTTAGTAAAGTAGAGGGTCAGTGAAAAAGAGGAAGACCCTCAAGGAGGTATACAGTGGCTGCAACAACGGGCTCAAACATAGCAATGACTGAGAGGGTGACAAACGACTGGGCAGCATTTTGTTTTGTACGTAGGGTCACTATGAGTCAGAAATGATGCACCTAACAACAACAATCAAAATGACAATTGTAGTTTTAATCTGCAAAAAGTTAATATAACATCTCTCAGCTAAAAACTGGCTCAAATTAAGCTTTTATTTCTTTAAGAGGAACGAATAAACTTTGCTTTAATCATCTACCACTATAATTTGCACCTTTTTTTTTAAGTTTGGGATTCAACATATTAAATGTGTATACACAAAAGCATTGTGGATATCCCTTATTGCAATACTGAGAAAGCCATGGGTCACATGGATAGCCACAACAGCAGTAGTCTTAAAACATTATGTGCTCTCCTAATGTTATAGAACTATGGACTCCTCATATATTTTGAAGTTGACATTTAATTTTTTAATCATAAATTTAAATACCAAGGGATATAAATTGTAGAATATTAAAAATACTGGTATTTTGGAATAAAACTGTTGTGTAATTCTTAAAATGAGTCTAGTCTTATTAATAACATATATCTGAAAAAATATGTATCTGAAAATGATTTTTCAAAAAGTTTTGTAACAAACTTCCGGCAAAATGGCGCTCTAGGTAGAAGCACCACGCCGTCCCTCCACAGCAAACATCCAAAAAACTAAGCCGAACAGACAAAACAACAATCCTGAAGCCCTAAAACATCAAATGAAGAGATAAAGACTCAGCTAAGCACCAAATTGAGTGAGAAAACTGACAGAGAACGGAGAGCGAAGAGAGATTCATGCAGACGTCTCCTATCAGCTAACGCAGCAAGGATCCGCCTTCTTGGACTCCTACTGGAGACCAGCAAACTGGGGGTATGAGAAAGCAGGTTCACAGAGCTTCCAGCGGGAGATAAAACATCTAGTAATTTGCGATATACGCTTTCCCACCCCCCACCCTTCTTCAACCCCACTTGGCCTCCTTTGCTTCCTGCGGCCACAATCTCTTGTCTGGGAAGCACTGGCTGCTTGGATTCCACCCACCCGAACGGGCTGGATCTCTGAATGCCATTTGTTGGCTGCTGGTGTTGCTTTTTTCCGCTTCTTTTGATTTCTTCCTTACTTCTCACCACCTCCCCCTCTTTTCTCTGAAACACTTGGCTCTGTACGCCATCTTTGCTTCATCCTGAGGGGCTGCAGGGCTCTGGTAATCTGTGATATACACTTTCCCACTCCCTACCCTTCTTCACCCACACTCGGACTCCTCTGCTTCCCGTGCACACAGTCTCTTGTCCGGAAAAAACCGGCTGCTTGGATTCCACCAGCCTGCACTAGCTGGCTCTCTGACTGCCATTTGTTGGCTGCTGGTGTTGCTTTTTTTCTGATTCTTTTGATTTCTTCCTTACCTCTCACCACCTCCCCCTCCATTCGCTCAAATACCTGGCTCTGTGTGCCATCTTTGCTTTTCCTGAGGGGCTGCGGAGCTCCGTTCAAGTGTGGACCTGCTTCCCAGTCTGGGCTACCACACTGGTGGGATCCCGGGGATTTTGTTCATTTTTGTTTTGAATTGTTTGTTTTCTTTTCCTTTTCTTGAGTTGGGAGCCCATTCTGGCCAGGAGGTGCTGCATGGCTTGGAAACTACCCCCTCAGCTTGCACAGACATGCAGAGGGATCCCTGAGAGCATTTCTTTTCTTGTTGTTTTTGTTTTTTTTTTTTCTTTCTGTTTTTTTGGGGGCTTTTCTTGTTCTTTTTTTATTGGATTTGTTTTGTTTTCTTTTCCATCTTTTTCACTTTTTGTCTTTCTTCATTACTTGGTTTCAAGTCTCTCTGTATCTTCCTTCTCTTTCTGTTCACTGAATACATGCTGTTGTATACCTCTATGCCTTCTGGCCAGGCTGTGCTGCAACACCTGAGAGCAACATCCCCAGACCTCATAGCTGCACCGGTGGGATCCCTGGGAACTTTGCTGTTCTTTAACCTTCCTGGTTTTTATTTGTTCATTCTTTTCTTTTCTTTTTTTTTCTTCCTCTTACCTTTTTGTTCTTCTGCATTTCATAGTCTCTCATCTCTCCACTCCAATGGCAAGATACCCTACCATTCTTTTTTGTTTCTTTCTATGTTTTTGGCTCCTGTTCCTCTCTCCTCTCTCCCATATCCATCTTAGCTCCACACATAACAATCTCCCCGCTACATCCTGCCTACCCGCACCGTGTGTTTGACATCACAACACCAAGCAGCACAGGCACGGCCTACTGGAACCTGCCCTGCACTGATTGCCAACCCGCCCTGGTGGCTGTACTAGGTGCCACAGACAACCTGTCCCAGTGACTCCACTTCAGCTGGACCTGCCCTGCCGTACCACGTCTGGGTGAGTGACCCTGCCAATTGGAGAGGGAGGAGAGGGGTATTGTGCCCACAGACGAGCAGACAGCAAAGAGCACACAGCCCACCTGCTCAGACATAGCCAAATTAAAAAAAAAAGGGACAAAACAAACAAATCTACAATCAATAAACAAGAAAAATAACTACTGAATCTCCCGATGACAGCAGACAGTAACAAAACATTTACAAAAACAGGACAGGATGGTTCCAGTAGGTGTCCAAAATAAAACACCAGATGACTTTCCAATGGAAGAAAAGGCACTAGAACTACCTGATAGGGAATTCAAATCTCTAATACTCAGAATTCTCCAAGAGCTGAAGC
>NW_004444034.1:3246097-3290333 GCF_000243295.1 Trichechus manatus latirostris
AAAAAAAAAAGGTCGAGAAGGGAGGGGGTTGACATGTTGTGGGGTTGTTAACCAATGTCATAAAACAATATGTGTACTAGTGTTTCATGAGAAACTATTTGTTCTGTAAGCCTTCACCTGAAGTACAATAAAGAAAAAAAAAAGTTTTGTAACAACACTGTAAAAAAAAATATGCTTTCCTCCTTGGTACAAGTGAAGACTTTTCTCTTTAAAAAGTATAAAAAAAAAAATTATACTAAATTAAAATAAAATTAAGTGTAAAAAAAGTCTAAAAATTTACATGCTAAGTGTAATTTTTTTTCTTTTTGTTAGAGTTATAATTGAAATTATTAGTAGAGCATAATTACCAAAGCAATGTATTTTAAGTTCTCATAAATAATTATTTAACAAAATTACAATTATTGGAAAACGAATCTCTTAATGAGATGGATGGAACTGGCTTTTTTCTCCATTTAGTTCATGTATTCCAAGGATGACTAGTACTTATTGCTAAAATGAGACAAAGCTCAGCAGCAATTCTTTTTTTCCCTTTTGTTTTTTTTTTTTTTTTTTTTATAGCTATAACTGGGGAAACTCTTAGTTCACATAAATAAATAGAAATGGAAGAAACTCCTTCCATTATAATAATGACATTCAATTCCTTAAACTGCTTCTCAGTTACATGCCAAAAGTCAGTGATCTTTCATCAAAAATTATTTTAATCATATATCAGCTGACAACTCAATTAGGCCCTTCTGCAACTTTGCTGAAAGAATTGAAAACCACCTAACTTGCAAATGGATTTGTTACCCAGCCATTAGAGCCATTCAATTTGTTGATACTACCACCAAACAGATTCTCTCTTTCTGTTTTTTTCTTTTTTTTTTTCTTTTGTATCCTCAAAGCTTTCTATATACCCGTGCAAAATCTTCATGTAGCCTCTAGGACTACAGAGTCCAGTTTAAAGACCACTAAAAGATAGCACACTAGAAATTTTATATTACATTTAAATGTATACAGTTCTACTAAAAGTATACCAATAAGTAAAAATAGAACACAAAGTAAATTTGAATCAAATATGCTTTAAATGAAAGATCTCCCAAGGGCCTCCCAACTATCATCTACCCCCACCACACAGACTCATACACAATATACATTTATGGTTCAAATACCCATGGTGATTTATTCAGTTTTAATATAAATTGTGCAAAAGCCTTCCAAAGAATGCCATGCTTCGTTTCATTTTCTCAGCAAGACTGTATTCATCAAATAAGGCAATACATTCGTAGCAATACTCATTAATCCATTTATTTATAATTTTGGGAAAACAGATTATTTCCTTAGTTGGCTTCTGAGAAATAGAAAATTGGTCCAAGCCTAAACAATGTTTCATGATTAAGGAAACCATTTCTTTAAGAGTTACAGGGAACTACTGCCTACACAGTTGAGCACTGGAGTTGGTACCTGCAGGGCTGTTGTTGTTAGGTGCTCTAAAGCAGGTTCCGACTCATAGCCACCCTATGCACCACAGAATGAAACACTGCCTGGTCCTGTGCCATCCTCACAATTGTTGTTATGCTTGAGCCCATTGTTGCAGCCACTGTGTCAGTCCATCTCATTGAGGGTCTTCCCCTTTTTTGCTGGTCCTGTACTTTACTAAGCATGATGTCCTGTAGGGCTAATGCAATTAAAGTAGATTTCAATTACCATCTTTTAAATATTAAGAAATCTGCCAAGTACTGGAGGTAAGTGTTGAGCAATTTTAGAGCTCTAGAAGGCTGAAAACTGGGACTTCCCCCATTCTGTTGCAAACCCATAGAACTGGCAGAAACATATGGATTCAATGTTTCTGAGAGTGTCAATAAGCTGCTGTTAGTTTCTTATATCAAACAACACAAACCCCCAAACAACAGCAAATGTGTGTCAATTTTTATACGTGGAATATAACTCCTTTATGAAGGTTTAATTTTGGTTTGTGTTTTCTGCCATATAGTTTTCATGAGATTATATTATATGAGGAATTTTACTCATTAAGAATCAAAAAGGAAGGAGATATATTTACAAGAAAATAACTATGACACAAATGAGCACATAGCCTTTCCCAGGCACCTAAAAGCAAAATCAAAAAGGTTTACTTTTTCAATATATGATGTGATTTCTTTCTGTTCTTTTTTTTCTATTTTTCCTGTAGGAAATAAGTCAAGGCTGGCTCCTCATCTTCAATCAATGGCTTTATACAAGTACCAAATGCAAAGAGATATCCTTCACATATCACATTCCTTACTTTACAATCAGTTTAACATGTGACACAGTCCATTAGCCCTTCTTATATGCAGAATTGAGCCCTGGTGGCTCAGGGGTTAAGAGCTATGGCTGCTAACCAAAAGGCCAGCAGTTGGAATCCACCAGCCACTCCTTAAAAACCCCATGGGGCAGTTCTACTCTGTCCTATATGATCGCTATCAGTTGGAATTGACTCGATGGAGATGGGTTTTATTTTCAATGTGGAATAGGCAGCCTTCTAAAATGACCCCCAATGACCCACACCCTTGTATAATCATCTTTGTCTTGACTGTAGGAGAAATCTGTGCATATTATGAGATATCACACCTGTTACTAGGTTATATGGCATCGGTGAATTTAAGAAAGCAAAATTCTCTTCAGTGGGCCTTGCCTAATCACATCAGTCTAGAGGCCTAGAGACCACAGAGAGAAAGAAGAGGTCAGAGATTTGAAGCCTGAGAAGAATTCAATGTGAGGGAAATTGTCTGTCACTGGCTTTGAAGATGGAAAGGGCCATGTGTGTCAAGGAATGCAGGTGGCCTCTAGGAGCTGAGAGTAGCCCCAAATGAAAGGAAACAAGGACCTCAGTCCTACAACCACAAGCAGCTGAGTTCTGCTGCAACACGTGAACTTGGAAGTGGACCCTGAGTCCAGACAAGAACGTAGCCTGGCAAACACCTTGGTTTTAGCCTTGTGAGACCCTGAGCAGAGAAACTAGCCACACTGGCCTAGACTTCTTGCCTACAGAAATTTGAGTTATTAAATTAATGTTTTAAGCAAAAAAGTCTATGGCACTTTGTAATACAGCAACAGAAAACATACATATATATGTTTATAAAAATACTATTTCATTTAACTGCCACAACTTCATGATGAGGTAGCTATGATTCTCCTTTTACAGATGAGAAAACGTAGAGTCCTATGAATTTAAGTATAGATTATCTTAACCTTATAGCCCTCCTTTTTTTATAGCTAAAATGTCTCTCCACTAAATACTCTTTATTCACTCAGAATAAAACACACTTCAAGCAGCCATATCCCAGACATCTTCACTACCAAACTAGTCCATGAAATTTGAGACCTCTCATCCTTAGTTCTTGACTCACTTCTTTGCAGTTATCCATTTGAGTGATTTTTCCTCGATGATTTTTCTGCTAGGCAACTTTGTTTACACCCTGAAGGTGTTAATAGGCTACGTCTTCATAGAGCAGTGACTCCTCAGCCTCAGTTGTAAATGGTAATCACCTGGGAGCATTACACCACCTGATACCTGGGGCCCAACCCCAGAGATTCTGATTTAAGTGGGGCCTGACCATCAAATTTTTTAAAAATCTCTCCAGGTGATTCTATCATGCAGCCAAGGTTGAGAAACACTGATCTCGATTTGGCTCACTCCTTCAGAAGGGATTATAGGTATGATTTACTGGACTGGAAGCAGTGGGAAAGTGGAGACATTAGCAATAAATTAAAGCGTCCTGCTTTCTGCCCCACGATAACCGCCTCCCCCTCAAAAAAACAAAAAACCACTGCCATCGAGATAATTCCAATTCATATCCGTCCTACAGGACAGGGTAGCACTGCTCCATCGGGTATCCAAGGCTGTAAATCTTTGTGGAAGCAGACTGCCACATCTTTCTCCCACAGAGCGGCTGGTGGGTTCAAAGTGCTGACCTTTCGGTTAGAAGCCAAGCGCTTTAACCATTGTACCACCAGGGCTCACTCTGCTCCAAGCTACCTACCTGGAAAGACAAGGCCATAGGAGAACTGCTGAAAAGAAGATCTGCTAAATGCTTTGCAGCTGTGTTGATACAAACACTCCTGTGGGCATTTCTACAATAAGAGGAATTTTAAAAGATTTTCACTGCTGCTTTATGTAATGTTTCTTTGTAAGCCCATTTAAAAGAAGTATTTTCATCTTCTAAGATCATTGTTTGTACTCCTCTCCTATCAATTTAGCTTCATATATAATGTTAGTCTTTTGTTTCAGGCTTCAACTTAATTGTTCTGAACTTCTTTTGTCTCTTCTCAGTATTCTTCTTTATCCTATTTAAAGTGCTTCACTATCTTTGTTTAGTTTGTGATAATTTTAGCTAGTTTCTTAACTATGTACATTGTAATGAGAATATCTTCATTAAAAATAAAAGAAATTTATAAAACAGAATAAATTTGCCTGTACAACCCCAACCCCAAAGGTAGCAGTGCCCTGTCTTACATTCTACAATGCATTCATGTCTAACATTTTCATTTCCTTGAATACATAAAAACCTCTTCTGCCTCTACGGTTTATTAGATGTTATTCTGTCTACCTTAAATAAAATTTCTTCCCTCCCTTTCTGATTTCAGCAAAAACACTAATTTTTTTAGGAATATCTTCCCAGATCTCTAGAATAGAGGTTTTCCTCCCAAATGCAATTCTTTTACCCTCAACTAAAACCAAACATACTATAACCCATCACAGTGGTATAACTTTTATTAACTGCTTAATAGATCTCTTTGCCACTATGTTGCATGCTTTGTACATAGTAGGGACTCAAAACATATTTATTGGATGAAAGAATGATAACAGTGTGGTGTGTATCAGTATAGCTTTTCAGACTTATAAATAAGCATATATGTATTTATAAATGAAATAACACCATATATGTAGTGTTTATTTTCACTCAACAATAAATCATGGCCTTTCCAGGTCAGTAGATATAGATCTATCTCAAAGTTATAGAATTCCATTTTTTTGTTTATACTGTATTTAACAATTAGCTTGATACTACTAGAAGTTATACTGTGACTAATATCCTTGTACATACACATTAGCTCACTTGTACATTTATTTTTCAGAGTCCTTCAGGTGGGATCATTGAGTCCAAAGATATATTGACTCTTAATTTTGACAGATCTTCTCCAGAAAAGTTTTAGTTTTCCAATTTAAACTGTCATTAATACTGTGTTGTTTTTAGTTTTTATGCTTTCATTTTACTTATGTCATGTAACTGATTCTTATATTGTCATTTATTTGGTATTATAAAAAGTCATTTTTATTTCTCCTAATCAGTACATGTATCAATTCCTATAAAATTTTTGGTAATGACCAAAGTGATTTATCTCACAGAATAGTGAGAATTGAATAGTGCAAAATAGCACCCTGGATCAAAACTATAAATCTTAACTAAACTATAAAATTAATGAAGGATAACTGACTAGTAGTAACACCTTTCCTAAGGATTTACATTGCATAACCAAACCTAATCCAGTGAAAAATCTCCTGGGATCTAAGATAAACTGTCATATGAAGGAGATAATTAGTTTCAGAAGTTCACATACAAAAGAAAAATAAGAAAGTAGATCCAATAGCATTTTTTTCATTTTGTTGTAACGGTGTCGTTTGGTGTTAACTTTTAGAATTTTGTGTGAGATATGAGTTATGTTTATACTTATGTTGAAGTTATTAACAGCATACCATTTAACACATTCTGAAAAGCCTCTAAAGTTCATAGAAGTATATATAAAAATTTGAATACAACAACTACCAGATAGGAGCCCTGGTGGCACAGTGGTTAAGAACTTGGCTGCTAACCAAAAGGTCAGCAGTTTGACTCCACCAACCACTCCTTGGAAACCCTATGGGACAGTTCTTCTCTGTCCTATAGCGTCACTATGAGTTGGAACTGACTCAGCGGCACATAACAACAATGATGACTACCAAATAAGTAGGAAGCAAAGAAATTATAGGGGTAAGAACAATAGCAATAATAACAATAACAACTTGAACCTTCATTTTAAAGAATGGAGATTCTCTGATCAAATATCCGTTCACCCTTATTTCATACTAAGTAGCAAATTTACCAAAAAAAAATAATAATAATCAAGAACAACTGCATAAAATCTCCACTGAACTCCTAGTTTAAATTTATAATAGAATACCCTAGTACTTAATACTATGAATAGAAAATATACACATATTTATTTATTCTAATTTGGTTGAGAATATAAAACACTTAGTGAGATTTAGTTACACTGCAGCAAATACCACGAGAATTTGATAATTAGACAGGAGGTGGGTGGGCAGGGAGAAAATAGGGCATATTAGAAAGTCCTTAGTAGTCCAGACATTCACTTTGCAGGTTATGAAGTTAAGAATGGTGATATGAAACACTTCAACAGAATAAAACTGCTTATGATACTAGATGTGGGCACAGACAAAAGAAAGAGTCTCTCTGTCTCTGTCTCTCTCTCATGCATGCATGCGGGCACACACGTGCAGATTTATGTATAGCTGGAAGGACACTGCATCCTATTTGGTTCAATATCACTAATAATCCCTCATCAGAGTTCCATCTAACATGTCTGACCCAAGGCCATCTGGAATAGCCAGGCCCCCTTCCCAGCGATAGGAGCTCACTAGCTCACAAGGCAGCCCAGTAGTTCCATATATAGTCACAGTAATGTCAGAGAACTCTTTCAGCTCTTTGCTGGACATCTCAATAAGAAAGTCCCATAGGCATTTCTAAATCAATCTGTCCAAATACAAAGTTATTTTATTCCCTGCTGTAAAACTATTCCTTTTCCTAAAGTGTTCCCTGTCATAGTTAACAGCCCTACTAGTCTGCCAAGGTACATCTTCTGGCATTGCCTTTGATCCACTGTCTTCCCCACTCCCACAGCCTGCCACAAGGCAGGTACTGAATAACTATGTAAAGGAAAAGGAAGGAGGGAGGAAATCAAGGGGCTGGGAGCGAGGGGTTTCTTTTAATTGTATAGTTAAATTAAGGCCCAAATCCATTGTTTCTTTTGCATTTCCACATTAATAACCCTTGTTGAGGTACTTCGTATATATATATGAATATAACCAAAAAACCAAACCCGGTGCTGTCGAGTCAATTCCAACTCATGCGACCCTATAGGAGAGAGCAGAACTGTCCCATAGGGTTTCCAAGAAGGGGCTGGTGGATTCGAACCGTCAATCTTTTGGTTAGCAGCCTGAGCTCATATATATATATATGGGAGCCCTGGTGGGGCAGTGATTAGGAGCTACGGCTGCTAACCAAAATGTTGGCAGTTTGAATCCACCAGCTGCTTCTTGGAAACCCTATGGGGCAGTTCTACTCTGTCCTATAGGGTCACTATGAGTCGGAATCGACTGGACGGCAATGGGTTTGGGTTTTATATATACATATATAATTTTTTTTAACTTAATTAAGGCAATAACTCTTTAACTTATCTCATGCCACCCATACATCATTCTCTTTTCTCTCAAAACTGTTGCTTTGCTATTGAATTTGTCTTTCTTATACTGTATCTTTCTTATACAAAAATGGTCACTTCTGGTTTAAAAATATATTAATGGATCTTACTATTTACAAATAATGCTCAAAATCCTTAGCTTAATTTAGGCCCTGAAAATTCAATTCATAGTATGCTTTTATAATTTCAGCTTCTGGTTGCCCTGAACCCAACCCCCTTCCTACTCCCACATACACCAAGGTCACACAGAACCACAAGTGGAAGGGGTTTCCTTGCCACTTTTATTCATAATGTGCTGAAATATTTTCCATTTCTTCTTATCTAAACCCTATGTAGTAAAATCTATTATGGATTGAATTGTGTCCTCTAAAAATATGTGTTGGAAGCCTAGCCCCTACAACTGCAAATGTAATCTTATTTGGAAATATCACTTTCTTTGTTATGTTAATGAGCCCATAGCAGTTAAGATGTGTCCTAAACCTGATCACTTCAGAATTATAAAAAAAGTAGATTAGACACAGAAGAAAACACAAATTGGAGGGGCGGGGGGGGGGGACAGATATCTTGTGAAGATCGCAAAAGAACCCAGGAACGCAGGGTCTACAGAAGCTGAAATAGACAAGGATCTTCTCCTAGAGCCAACAGAGAGAATATCTTTCCCTAGAGCTGATGCCCTAATCCAGACTTCTTGCCTCCTGAACTCTGAGAAAATAAACTTTTGTTCTTTAAAGCCACCCACTTGTGGTATTTCTGTTACAGCAGCACTAGGAAACTAATACACTTTCCTTGACATCCAACCTAAAAGTCACCCTCCCAATAAATCCGTCTTTGACACTTTCAGAATTAACAAATCCCACTGTCTTTGTATACCTACTGATGTTTTTAAGAAATGTATTACAGTCTTCATTTAATTCTGAAAATGATAAATACAGCAGTAGTACAAGTACATAATTTTGCAGCCAAGAAATTCCTGGAGTGTCATCCTTGAAGACTGATGGATGTCTCCATCTTCTTCATCTTTGTATCTACAGCATCAAGATCAGAGCCAATGATGGCTCCAAAAATGTCAGGTTACCTGGTGGTCAGTAATCTGGAAGTTTATGCCAGAAAAAAAAAAATTAGGTCACATTGCACTAACTGATTTTTGCTAAGTTTAACCTAGAGAAAATGTTTCAAATTTATCAAAAGTTTTATATCATTTTATCCTGACACTGGATGTGATATTGCCATGCTCCTCATGTCTTTAATCAGTACCTCTAGTTTACTCTGATACTGACCAACTTCAATGAATACTAACAAAGTAGGACATACTGATCTGAATCCCCTAAAATGCTTCCTCTACATGCTCACACGTGCATCATTCTCTCTCTCACACACACAATTTCAGGAATATCATGGTGTTTGGGACTTAACCCTCTTCATTGGTTCTGTAAAAACCCAGTGCTCTTTTATCAGCAACTCAAACTTGAAGAATATTTCAACTCACTATGACTTTAGTCATTCTGACATTTGAAGAAGCACAGGATAAATCCCATAAGTGTATGATGAGCCAAAATTCCACAGACCCTACTGCAAAGTAAGCTCTCCCTCTCCTGAGGACATTAAGCTTGACTTCCCTATTTGATGGAGTCAATATAACCAGAACAAGGGAGTGGGTAACAGGAAGGTCCTCATTCACAGAGTGCTGGTGCTGAGCAAAAGTCAGCACTGTGGGGCATGCCCAAGTACAAAAGCCACCTGGGAAATGTCTTCTTTTTCTGGTCAGAAGGGCTCTCCAAATAATCAGGACTATTCTGGTCAATTATAATGCCTACCACTAGATGGCAAATAATATACCAGGGACTGCTAAAAGAATGAACAAATCTGTCTTGGAAGAAGTACAACCAGAATGCTCCTCAGAAGCATACTCACATACTTTAGACATGTTATCAGGAGGGATCAGTCATTGGAGAACGACATCATGCTTAGTAAAAGAGAGGGTTAGCGAACAAGTGGAAAACCCTCAACGAGATGGACAGACACAGTGGCTGTAACAACGGGCTCAAGCATAACAACGATTGTGAGGATGGCACAGGACCAGGCAGTGTTTAGTTCTGTTGTTCATAGGGTCGCATGAGTCAGAGCCGACTTGACGGCACCGAACAACAACTAGATGACGCGAGTACCTTAGCACTGAATAACTGTCTACATAAATTCAAACATGTGCATACACATTATTAGACTCATATGGTAATGAGATCTCCTTCTTTAACTTGGAAGACAGTGCCCTCTTCATTTAGCATTAATTACTTCTATGAACAGAGATATGAAAGGAAGGATAAGCAGACAAAAAAGATAAAGCAAACATCACCCCTCTTAACCTCAGGTCTCTCTTTTCTTCCACTCTTCTTGGATTCCCATTCAGTTATGAAAGTCAGCTGAGAGATCAGAAGTACTACAGAGTATAAATACCCACCAAGCACTATATAAGAGCCCCAGTGGCACAGAGAGGAGCCCTGGTTGCACAGTGGTTAAGTGCTCAGCTACTAACTGAAAGGTCAGAGGTTCAAATCCACCAGTTGCTCCGTAGGAGAAAGATGTGGCAGTCTGCTTTCATAAAGATTACAGCCTTGGAAACCCTATGGAGCAGTTCTACTCTGTCCTATAGGGTCACTATGAGTTGGAATCAACTCAACGCCAACGGGTTTTTTAAGCATTATTTAAATAATTAAACAGATCCAACTTGTTCATTCAAAAGCCTTCATTTCTCAAAGATAAGACACTGAATTAGTTAATTAATTAGTTAACTTCATGTGGAAGTAAACTCTGTTGCCCAAATTGCAGAATGCTTTCTGTTTTGTATCCTAATGGGCGTTAGTGACATGGTATAAACTGCTGGCATTCACAGAGTACTTATCAGTGATACCAGTAAATCAAGATGACGTTTTAGCAATGCTTAGATTGAAAGCTCTACCTTCCTAACCCTGTGTCGTAGCATTAGTAATGTATAATTGAAATCTTAATTCTCACTGACTTAGGGAGAGTCAAGCCACTTCAGGAAACAATAATGCTATCTGACATGCATGACCTTTTTGATTAAAATAACTTGTCACTTTTACAAAAGGCCCTTCCATATCTCATTAACAGCTTCACAGACTCCAGTCTTCATAAAAGACATTTATTTCAGGAGATGCCTAGAAAATCTGCTTTCCTCTTGAAGGTGTTACTGGAATAATAAAGGATCTATATGTCATTATTAGCAAGAAGTACTCTGGCTTCTATAATGAAACATATGTAAAACAGCAATTATGAAAGCATCCCCAAGGATACGAAACGTCTATATGATCAAACTCAAAAATAGTCCCAATTTATAAAGAGCTCTCTGAGTATGCAAATGTTCACAAGACTAATTAGACCAATCACCGTCTAATACCTGCATCATAATGTTGACTAACTAACAATTCTGTAGATATTTGCAGGAGATAATTGGATGACATTTAAGACTACAGCAAGAAGGGGAAAAAACACATAGATACAAACAAGCTTTTTCCTCTGCTCGGGATTCACTGTCTTGTCCTCATTATTCATTCAAACCTGGGTTGAGTTCAAAGGGGTTTAAAGAGATACAGAGAACTCAAACATCATTTATGAAGCATTTCTTTGAATTAACTGAACTTTCCAAAGGACATAGGGCAATGAGGACCATAATTTGACCCAGAGTACAGATAAAGAGAAAAACAATGCTGTGCAATGGGACTCTCTCTCTCTCTCTATTTTTTTACTGTATTTGCATTTAGTCATAGTCAGGTATGCTGCTGGCCTTCTTAAATGGAAACCAAAGAACTGGCTATAGAGATAATTCCATAAATTTCTCAATGGTATAAACTGCTGGCATTTACAGAAGACATGGGCCCTGAGATAATTTAGTGCCTGACAAAACTAAAGATTCTAGAGCTGTTCAGAATATTGGTGAAGCACAAGAAGTCTTATAACTCATCATACACTGTACCAGATAATACAGACCAGCAATGAATGATGTGCGTGCACACATATGCACTCACACGTATCCTGCACACACACTACCCTGTAAGATTGGAGGAACAATCATTTGATAATAAATATCATCATCTGGTAGCATCGATGAATAAAATTTTAAAGATGGTTTTCTAATCGAAAAGTTTTAATTGGTATTAAGAATAATACTCAAAACAATTACGTAAGTTTTTCTGAGAATTAGGCATTGCCCATCTCAAATCAGAATCAGTGTTTGGCTCTTGCACAATAAAAGAGATGAAGAATATGAAAGAACTTTTTTATGTGATAAAATTAGACAATAGTTAACCACACATGATTGCTCAGAATTTATGCTCGGAAGTGATAAATAATTATAATTTATATTTCCACTTCATCTGAGTATATCTTCCCAGGAGAAGGTGGTTCTCAGAACATATTTAAACCCTTGTTTAGTGCAATGATACTCCATATCTATAGCATGAAGTTCTAATCAGTTACATACATATGCCTTATGATAAACTTTAAAAAATAAAAGTTTCATCTTTGATTTAGAAGGCAGCAGTTTATAGCCATTTAACCATGAAGCTAATTGGCCTGATAAATATTGAACCCCTGAATTTTTTGACAATATATTCTGCCCTGTGGAAGTAAGTCAACCAGTTGAGAACAAGCCTTAATAATGTATACGTGCATGTGTAATACATATGTACATGTGTGTTCACTCACTCATTTACAAACTCGTGTATATAGTTTTGAACTTCAGAAATTAAAACAAAAATAAACCCTCAGTGTTACTTTCTTGCTTTTTTTTTATTAAGTTGTTCAATAATGCATTCATTTCCTGAGAGACTATGATAAAGAGAAGTTGCATATTTGATACTCTATGTACCAACACAGATGGTTAGGACTAGCGTTTACTGTTCTAATGTATGAATTTGCACTGATAGTATATTAATACTTGTCAACAGGCTACACTCTATTTACACTCGGCTCCAAAGTATAAAGTTTAATTGAGAACTGTAGAGTGATTTAAGTTTAAAATTTTAATGCTTTTATAGACTCATAGTAGAAATGATACATATATTAGAAATACCTTTAAGTTACCCTTGAACCAACACTGAAAGAGAACTAACTTCCTTGGAGTCCGGCAGGCCTGCTGGCACTCTTCACTTTATTGAGCGGAATATAATGAGAAAATACCCAAACGTGTCAAAATGCAATTGAACAAATAAGTCCAGAGCATCTAACACACACATACCGAAATAATTTCTGTAAGATTTTAAAACAAATGTATAGTGAAGATTTAAGGAAAGAGAAAGAGGTGTTCCTTAATGATAATGCAGAAGAATGTAACAAGTATTAGTCAGTTAAAAGCAGAATTTTAATATTTTAAATACACACATTTTTATATTTGTTCATCATGCTCATCTAATATCGCATGTTTCTTCTCAAAAGTCACGAGTTAAACTCTTTAACCTTTAACTCTTTAAAAGTTTCCTACAGCATGTTGTCCATCTGTGAAATTTGAGGGTTTGATCAAATAAATTTAAATATGAATGCATACTTTCATCCAATTAAGTTAACTAACAATTGAATCAAGTTTTGACAGAGAAATATGAGTGACACAATCATTTTTCCTATGCAAGCGATGTAGACTCTGAATTTAGAAAAAATGTCTGCACAAACCATTGTTATTCCTGCTCTGACTGCCCCAGAATGCCTCTAAGTGCAAACATGACCAGGGCTACAAAAGTAAGGCTCTCTGGCATTCATTATTAAACTTACAGCTGGAGAAGAAGCTCTAGATAAGACACAGGTAATTAGTAAGGAAATTAGTCTTACCTGTTAATTAGCATACTTTTTTCTTAAATGAGATATCTCACAACTTCACTGCTGGGTTATAACCTTCCTCTGGATAAACAGATCATTTGATTAAATAGTAACCTTTAAATATACATCCCTTATGAGGCTGAACTAGTTTTATTTATTTTCAATTTTCAAATTACTAATAGAGAGCTGAGTATGTTCAACTACAGTCAATATAAATGTTAATATAAATGTTAATGTTAAAATACATTTATGAGTGGAATATTAATATCCTAGGTCCACATTTCTTTTTTGATTGGCCTAAACTGGAAGTCATATCAAAATGATCAGGTAAATAAAGGACAGTGAACATCACCTTTGTCCTTGACACTTTCATCTGTTTCTTTAAATCCTTAGGAAAGGAAATCTACTAGAAACAATGATGAATGATAGCAGGGGGAGAGGGATCCACAAATTTATATATTTTGTATGCTTTGATTTTTAACTTTTCTTGTAGAACATTTTCTTTCCAAAGCAATTGTATATCAAGGTAAACCCAACCCATTGCTGTCAAGTTGATTCTGACTCATAGAGACCCTATAGGACAGAGTAGAACTGCCTCACAGGGTTTCCTATGATGTAACCTTTAAGGAAGCAGACTGCCACATCTTTCTCCTGTGGAGCCGCTGGGTAGGTTCCAACTGCCAAGCTTTTGGTTAACAGCCTAGTGCTTAACCACTTCACCACCAGGTTTCCTTTATATCAAGGTCTAAACAAAAAAGAAAAAAAAAAATTGCTGTTGAGTCGATTCCAACTCATTGTGACCCTATAAGACAGAGCAGAACTGCCCCACAGGGTTTCCAAGCAGTGGCTGGTGGATTTGAACTGCCAACCTTTTGGTTAGCAGCTGTCTTAGGCATCTAATGTTGCTGTAACAGAAATACCCCAAGTGGATGGCTTTAACAAAGAGAAGTTTATTTTATTCTGTCAGAGTCCTGTAGGCTAGAAGTTCCAATTCAGGGTGCCGGCTCCAGGGGAAAATTTTCTCTCTCGTTGGCTCTGGAGGAAGGTCTTTGTAATCAGTCTTCCCTTGGTCTAGGAGCTTCTCAGTGAAGGAACCTCAGGTCCAAAGGACGCGTTCTGCTCCCAGCACTGCTTTCTTGGTGGTATGCGGTCCCCATGTCTCTCTGCTCACTTCTCTCTTTTATATCTCAAAAGAGACCAGCTTAAGACACTGTCTAATCTTGCAGATCTCATCAATATAACTGCCACTAATCCATCTCATTACTTCATAGTGATAGGATTTACAACACATAGGGAAATCACATCAGATGACAAAATGGTAGACAATCATACAATACTGGGAATCATGACCTAGCCAATTTGACAGATATTTTGTGGGGACACAGTTCAATCCATGACAGCAGCCATAGCTCTTAACCACTGCACTGTGCATCCTAATTGGCCATTTGTGAATACATAGTGTATAGACAGGTAGCTTTACTAAAAATATTTTTATAAAAGGATATATATATTTTTATCCATAATTAAGTTATAGTGCTTTCAGAAAGCTCTCCCTGTAATGAGAGTATCTTTTTGGTTTTGGTATGATTCACTTTTGCACTTTCTTATTCACCTAGAAATAAGAAAATTCTATATATATTATTCCTCTTCAGGTAAAAAAAAAAAAAAAGATAAAACTTAAGTAGTGAATTTCTGGAACATTCCTATTCCCTTTAAAATGTATTATTATGTTTCTTCAAAACCCCGCTTATTTGCCACTTACCACTTCTCAGTATTGTGTTTTAATAAATGGAAAAGCTGATTAACCTTCTAAAAAGAAATTACTGCCCTATAGGGTTTCCAAGGAGTGGCTGGTGGATTTGAACTGCCGACCTTTTGGTTAGCAGCCAAACACTTAACCACTGCACCACCAAGGTCCCCTAAAAAGAACAGCTAAGGACTACTTAGATTTTTTCTCTATTTATTAGAATGGGTTGTTAGCAAGACAGATTAATGACGTTATACTCTCCTTCCATTTTTAAAGAGTTCCTCTCCCTTCCTCTTAATAACCAAACATACATTAAAATGAGAAAATAAATAGACTCAGGTCTAGACAATTAATCATGTAATGCTGGGTAGCTGCAAAAGAGGAGTCCTGGTGGTGCAGTGGGTAAGCGCTCGGCTGCTAAGTGAGCGGTCAGCTGTTCGCACCCACCAGCCACTTCAAGGGAGAAAGATGTGGCAGTTTGCTTCTGTAAAGATTTACAGCCTTGGAAACCCTATGGGGCAGTTCTACTGTGTCCTACAGGGTCACTACGAGTTGAAATCAACTCAAGCGCAAAGGGAAAAAAAAAAAAAAGCTGCAAAAGTCGAGCACACTAACATTTCATTATCATAAGCATTACAGGTGCTTTAACTCTCTTACCGTCTCCAGGAAGCACTCTCTGTGGAGCAAGACAAAATGTTAATAAGAGACGTGCAGGTAATAAACTTAGTCTTCTCTAAGTTCCATTAGAATTTCGTTAGAAAATATAAGATAATGTCTACCATTATATAAATTCTTTTTGGAGGGCCCTCACTGATTCTGTCCACCTCAGCTGTATAATCTTATCTCTGAGTCAGCTGACCTTTCTATGGCAAGGACTGATTATTCTGAAAAGCATACTCTTCAGTTCAATGGCCAACCTTTTGCTTGCACAAGCAGAAAAGTTCCCAAACCCATGTGCCAAAACACTAGGCTCACATTTTGACATTGGGTCTTTTGTCCTGTTATTCACAGAATCTGATGTTCAGACATACGCAGACTATAGCCTCCACTGAAAAACTTACTCTCTCTAAGGTTTTCAATAAAAGGGGATGCTTAGAAGGATCATGTTAACTTTTATTTTAACTGATACAGTAATTTCTTCTTGAACACATATAATTTTAATCCAAAGGAAAAAGAAACACAGCAGGGACCGATAAAGCCCACTGCTATCCTTACTTTAAAGTTTCATCAAAGAAAGACCTCATTTTTTGGATTTTTATCATCTTTAATGGAAAAATATCCTTTCTGGACGAACTTTCACTAATTTTGAAAGTTATAATGGCACATACCTCAGGTACCTGTAGATAAAAAGCTTTTTTCTTCCTGGTGCATCTTGTAATACTTCATAACCTACCTATTCAATTTTCTTTCTTTATTAGGATGTTCCTAGTCTGATCTAGTAACATTCTCTATAGTTGGATGAATCAGTATTACAAATTCGTACTCATCATTTAAATGAAAGCATTTCTATTTTCACTTTTCTTTCTTTTTATAATCTGAAAGCTTCATGTCTTTGACCATAGTATCAAAAACTTTCATGGCATCAAAGAAGATATACAGATAGCAAGTAAACATATGAAAAGATGCTCAACATCCATGTCATTAGGAAATGGCAAATTAAAACAACAGTGAGATACCACTATACACCTACTAGAATGGCTAAAATCCAAAGCACTTACAACACCAAATGCTGGGGAGGATGTAGAGCAACCAGAACTCTCCATCATTGCCAGTGGGAATGCAAAATGGTGCAGCCACTTTGGAAGACAGTCTGGCAGTTCCCTACAAAGCTTAACATCAGCGGCTTATATGACCCAGCAATCACATTCCTAGGTATTTATCCAAATGAATTGAAAAACTTGTATCTGCACAAAAACCTGCACATGAATGTTTATAGCAAATTGCTAAAACTTGGAAGCAACCAAGATTTCCTTCAATAACTCAATGGATAAACAAACTCTGGTACATCCATACAATGGAATAATATTCAGCAATAAAAAATAAATGAGCTTTCAAGGCACAAAAAGACATGGAAGAACCTTAAATGCATATTGTTAAATGAAAGAAACCAGTCTGTAAAAACCACATACTATATGGTTCCAACTATATGACATTCTGAAAAAAGAAAAACTATAGGACAGTCAAAAAAAAATCAGTGCTTGCTAGAGGTTCAGGGAGAAGGTAGAGAGGGAAGAAAAGGTGGGACACAGGGCATTTTTAAGGCAGTGAAACTATTCCGTATGCTACTCTAATAGTGGATACGTAACATTATGCATTTGTCAAAATCCATAGGACTGTACAACACAAGGAGTGAAGTCTCACCTATATGAGACCAAAGGGTCAACAATTACTTTAAAACAAAGGTGAGAATATAAGGGGCAGGGAAACTAGATTAATGAAAATGAAACAACCAGAACGGAAATAATGAGAATGTTCATGCATTGTGAGAATGTAATCAATGTCTCTGAAAAATGTGTGAAGAAATTGTTGAATGCGAACCTAAACTGCTGTGTAAATATTCAATGAAAACACAATAAAATATTGTTTTGAAAAAGAAAAAGCAACTGGGAAAAAAAGAAAAATGTCAACTGTACAAAAAAAAAGGAATAAAAAGAAAAAATAAAACATGGCATAATTTTGAGACCTGAGGGAATTAAAAAAAAAAAAAAGTAAAGCTTAATACAAACCATGGGCTTCAGTTAATAATAGTGTATCAATATATCAATATTGTTTGATCGATTGTAAAACATCTACCACACTAATACAAGATGTTAATAACAGGAGACACTGTGTGCAGGAAGCAGGGAACAGAAGGGCATACATGGGAACTTTGTACTTTCTGTGCAATTTTTCTGTAAACCTAAAACAGCTCTTAAAAAAAATTAAAAACTCTAACTAGATTTTTCTTTCCTAACTTATCATAGGATAATTCTCCTTCCTTTTAAAATTGTATTTATTTGTTTACTCATTCATTCATTTAACTTTTAGGGGAATTCTCCTTTCCAGAGTTTTCCTGTATGTTTTAGGTATGTGAATCTATCCCAACCTTGAAGAATGAGTGAAGTTCTATCCTTTTGCAATTCTTGAAATATTTTCATGCCAAAAATTGACAGAATAACTGTATTAATATTCTGTAACAACTTATAGGATTTAGTGAGCTGTGAATTGGCATTATGAACACAGAGGCACCCAAGAAGCAAATTTTCAGTCCTGATATTGTGAAAAACACTTTTACTCTTGAATGTGAAGTCTGGGAATCTTACATTAGCATTATCCATCGGTAACTGAATGTGGTACATTGTTAGAACCTTCTCTTCTATAAAAGCATGCCAGGGACTGCTCCAGACACAAGTAAGTTGTTGGCTATATATGGCTTGATGCCTTCCCTTCTGCCATTGTAGCATTTCCTTCCTCTTTCCTGATATCTGTCCCTATTTAATTTCCTCCTCAAATTTACTTTTTATATCCAAACCCTAGCCTGTCTCTCATTTTTCCAGGAATGTTTTATTTAAATTTCTGTCTCTACTACCAGTAATTAGCAGTTAGCTTTTTCTGTATACTAAGACAGAAAAAATGAAACTTCCAATGGTGAAATTAGACTTGCAGAGTTTCCAGCAGGAGCCATGTATTTGGAAGACAAGAAGAGAAGAATCCTCTGCTCAGACTGTACTACAGCACATGGCTTAGAGATGAAGCCAGAACTCTGCTGGCTCAATATTTTAAATGTTAGGTTTTTAAAACAGACAACATTTGTTTTGGTATCCAGGGAACAAAGAAATTCTGGCAGCAAATTAAAAAAACACAAAATATATTAATCACTCATTTTGAGAGTATTGTTATATTTGGTTAATTATATTAATTTTATACGTACTGTATCCTTACCATGTGTCATACACTATTCTAAGCACTATATGTGTATTCTGTCATTTATGTACACATCACAATAAACTTATGTTTACCTATGATAGGCCAAAATCTACAATCCTATGATCTGCAAGGTATACCTATATCAGACGTGAAAGAATGATGTAGGGGTAAATAGTGGGGCAAATATTACAGGTTTATAAGAATGTTTGTAGGTTAAAATGTGGAGGAATATTATCTGGATAAGAATGAAGTTGCATCACTATTAATGAGGCAAGGTGTATTTCCTCCAATCTAACATTGCGCTCTTGTATCTTACAGAGCTATTTCTACATCACCCAGAGTCCCACAGTTCAATTATCTATTTTTTTCTTTCAATCTTTCAGTAACATCCATGCTCCAATACTGGGCTAAGCAGCAGTATTCTCAGTTACTCAGATGCAAAACCTTATTTCCTGTCACCAGTTTTCACAATAAATTAAGACTTTTTTCATTTTGCAATTAACCTTACACTATGCTATCTGTCACAAGAACCCCGAGTTCTGCAATGTCCCGAAATCAAAGATATACTAAAAATTTATGTTGATAAATTTGAATAATAATATATATTACCAATCCAGACACTTCCAAAATTCATTAACTTTTAAAGCTTTTCTCACTTTCAGGAATATAGCTACATTCAACCATATTATCCTCCATACACAAGAGCTGAACTTACAAATGGAAAATGGATATATAGCCTGCCTAGGTGCACATTCAGTGCATCAAATCTATTCTAGAGATGGTCTCTAAATTCAGGTGGGATATACTCAAGAATACACATTGGCTCTCTTGGACTTACTTTAATTTTCTTCAGCTTCAACTTGAACTTGGATATGAGCAGTTGATGGTCTGTTCACAGTTTGCCCCTGGCCTCATTCTGATTGATGATACTGAGCTTCTTCATAGTCTCTTTTCACCAGATGTAGTCAATTTGATTCCTCTGTATTCCATCCGGCAAGGTCCATGTGTATAGTCAGCATTTATATTGTTAAAAAATTGTTTTGCAACGAAGAAATCGTTGGTCTTGCAAAATTCTATCATGTGATCTCTGGTGTCGTTTTTATTACCAAGGCCATATTTTCCAGTTACTGATCCTTCTTTGTTTCCAACTTTCACATTCAATCACTAGTAATTATCAATGTATCTTGATTGTATGTTTGATCAATTTCAGACTGCAGAAGTTGGTAAAAATCCTCAATTTCTTCATCTTTGGCATGGTGGTTAACGTGTAAATTTGAAAAATAGTCGTATTCTCAAGAATAAATTTGACACATTAAACACTAATGACCAAAGACCAGACAAGATGTGAATGACATCAAGGACATTATACATGAAGAAAGCAAAGGGACATTAAAAAGACAGGAAAGAAAGGAAAGACCAAAACAGATGTCAGAAGAGATTCCAAAATTTGCTCTTGAACATATAGTAGCTAAAACAAATGGACAAAATGATGAAGTAAAAGAGCTGACCAGAAGACTTCAAAGGGCAACTTGAAAAGACCAAGTAAAGTATTATAAGGAAATGTGCAAAGACCTGCAGTTAGAAAACAAAAGGGAAGAACATGCTCAGCATTTCTCAAGCTGAAAGAACTGAAGAAAAATTTCAAGCCTTGAGTTGCAATACTGAAGGATTCTATGGGCAAAATGTTGATGTAGGAAGCATCAAAAGAAGATGGAAGGAATATACACGATCACTGTACCAAAAAAAAAAAATTGGTTTATGTGGACTATCTCAAAAGATAGCATATAGTCAAGAACCAATGATACTGAAGAAAGAAGTCAAAGCTGCACTGAAGCCATTTAAAAAAAAAAACACTCCAGGAATTGACAGAATACCAAGTGAGATGTTTCAACAAATGGATGCAGTGCTGGAAGAGCTCACCTGGTCAACCAACTGGAAGAAATCCTTATTTGTGCCCATTCCAAAACAGGCGATCCAACAGAATGCAGAAATTATCGAACAAGATCATTAATATCACACACAAGTAAAATTTTGCTGAAGATCATTCAAAAGTGGTTGCAGCAGTACATCGACAGGGCACTACCAGAAATTCAAGCTGGATTCAGAAGAGGACATGAAACCGGGGTATCACTGCTGATGTCAGATGGATCTTGGCTGAAAGCAGAGAATACCAGAAAGATGTTCACTTGTGTTTTACTGACTATGCAAAGGCATTTGATTGTGTGGATCATAAAAAATTATGGATAATATTTCGAAGAATGGGAATTCCAAGACACTTAATTGTGCTCATGAGGAAGCTGCACACAGACCAAAACGCAGTCATCTAAACAAAACAAAGGGCTATTGAGTGGTTTAAAATCAGGAAAGTTGTGTGTCAGGGTCTTATCCTTTCATCATACTTATTCAATCTATACACTGAGCAAGTAATTCAAGAAGCTGGACTATAGGAAGAATGCAACATCAGGACTGAAGGAAGACTCGTTAACAACCTGCGATATGCAGATGACAACTTCGCTTGCTGAAAGCGAAGAGGACTTGAAGCATTTACTGATGAAGATAAAAGACTACAGCCTTCAATATGGATTACACTTCAACATAAAGAAAACAAAAATCTTCACAACTGGACCAATAAGCAACATGATGATAAATGGAGAAAAGATTGACATTTTCAAGGATTTCATTTTACTTGGATCCACAATCAACACCCACAGAAGCAGCAGTCAAGAAATCAAAGGATGAATTGCATTAGACAAATCTGCTGCAAAAGACCTCTTTAAAGTGTTAAAAAGCAAAGATAGCACTTTGAGGACTAAGGTGCACCTGACCCAAGCCATGGTGTTTTCAATTGCCTCATATTTGTATGAAAGCCGGACAATGAATAAGGAAGACCAAAGAAGAATTGATACCGTTGAATTATGGTGTTGGCGGAGAATACTGAAAATACCACGGACTGCCAGAAGAACAAACAAATCTGTCTTGGAAGAACTATACTCAGAATGCTCCTTAGAAGCCAGGATGGCAAGACTTCGTCTCACGTACTTCGGACATGTTACAAGGAGGGACCGGTCCCTGGAGAAGGACATTATCCTTGGCAAAGTAGAGGGTCTGTGAAAGAGAAGAAGACCCTCAAAGAGATGGATTGACATAGTGGCTGAAACAATGGGCTCAAGCACAATTGTGAGGATGGCGCAGGACCCAACAGTGTTTCGTTCTGTTGTACATAGGGTCTCTACGAGTCGGAACAGACGTGATGACACCTAACATCAACAACAGTTGCACATTAGATTTCAATCATTTAGGAGGCAGGAGACCAGGTAAGAAATTTTCCAGAACATTCCCACCACCAACCAATGCTGCGTATATCCAAACCAGTTGCCATAGAGTCAATTCCAGCTCACAGCAACCTCATGTGCGTTAGGGTACAACTGCGCTCCAGAGGGTTTTCAATGACTACTTTTTCAGAAGTAGGACTTCCGAGGGCTTTCTTCCAAGGCACCTCTGGGTGCACTCAAACCTCTGTCATGGATATGAATTATGTCCACCAACAATGTGTATATCAACTTGGTTGGGCCATGATTCCCAGTATTGCGTGGTTGTCCTCCATTTTGTGATTGTAATTTTATGTTAAAGAGGATTAGGGTGGGATTGTAGCACCCTTACTAAGGTCACACCCCTGATCCAATGTAGGAGTTTCCCTGGGGTATGGCCTGCACCACCTTTTATCTTACAAGAGATAAAAGGAAAGGGGAAGCTGGTAGAGATTGGGGGACCTCATACCACCAAGAAAGCAGTACCAGGAGCAGAGCGTGTCATTTGGACCTGAGGTTCCTACACAGAGAAGCTCCTAGACCAAGGGAAGACTGATGACACGGACTTCCCTTCAGAGCCAACAGAGAAAGGCTTCCCCTGGAGCTGATGCCCTGAATTTGGACTCGTAGCCTACTAGACTCTGACACAATAAATTTATCTGTGTTAAAGCCATCCACTTGTGGTATTTCTGTTATAGCAGCACTAGATGACTAAGACATCTCCAACCTTTCAGTTAGCAGCCAAGCGCATTAACCATTTGCACCACCCAGGGACTCTGCTGCATGTCCAACGGCTGCTTAATACAGATGCGATCGGGCGACAAGCTTTACCTAAAGGAGATACTTTTATCGTAGTACTTACGGCAATATCAGCCTAAAATGTTAAATATGTAAGAGACCAAACACAGGTTTCCATCCAAACTAACACAAAGAGGTTGACTAGAAATCAGAGAATATATCCATCTCAACTACCCAGGATTACTTCACAGAAAAGCACTGTGTGTGCAAGAAGAAAGCTCAAAATCCAATGAAGAACATATAAACCCATATTAAAATACAAAAAAAAAAAAAAAAAACTGTTACTGTCGATTCAATTCCTACTCATAGCAATTTTATAGGGCAGCTGAGCTCTTAACCACTATATTATTATATAAATTATATAATTAAAATTATTACTAATAAATGTCACTTGTAAAAGATATTTTACTTCTATATTTTTTCTATGCCAAATATCGCCTTGTCAGAGAAATATAATCTAAAACAGCATTACCTCTACTGTCACCCTGTTCCAAGTGCTCTCTGTTCCTGTACCTATTTCTTTATGGATTTATCACCATTTACACATACAGAGTTGCTATGAGTTGGAATCGACTCGACAGCAATGAGTTTTTTCTTTTTGGTACATACTATGTATGTATTTATTATCAGTCTCATAAATTATCACCTTCATGAGAACAAGGACTTGTTGCCCATGTTAAAACAGCTTATGGCATATAGTAGGTGTTCAATAAAAATGAATTGAATAAATGAATAATTTTGATACTTCATAAAATATATCACCACAGCTTATTACTCAAATAGCAACAATGATTTGTTTAAATCATGTCTTATCACAAAATGACGACTATTCTTAAAAAATTAACATTGTTAAAGAAGGGATACTAAATAAATCTAACCCAATGTCATCACGTCTCACACAATGTCATCACGTCTCAAATGAGAGAACTGAGATCAAAAGAGAATAAGTTCAGAAAGTAAGTCAATGTCTGATTCTGGTTCTTCTTCCTCATTCATGATTTTTTCCTGAAATAAATTATGTCTCTGTGTCCTGGGATTTGGTGGCTATTAGAGGCTCATTTTCTCTTCCTTTCTATGTATTTTCAGTGACATAACTAAACTTCAACTCACTTCTTTTTTTTTCTTAAAAATAAAAAAGTAGAGTGTAACAAACTTCCATACACACACCAGCCATACTTTTTTTATGAAAGAAGTGAAACTTTGCAAGTAAAATTGATGCCCCTTTGTCTGCCACTTTTAAAACACTCTTCCTTCCCAAAATGCAACTCTAGAATGAATCTGATGTGCATCTTCCAGTCTGTTTTTATATACTTTTATACCTAAACATATTCATAAAAATCAATATTATTTTGTGTTTTTAATTGAATAGTATAATATTGTATATATCGGCTTTCTTATCACTCGACATTCTTTTTGGTATTATGTATTTGATACACATATATAGTTTATGCATTTTAATTTATATACACACACACATATATATAATTTCATCCTACACCACACCAATTGCCATCGAGCTGATTACAACATATGGCAACCCCATGTGTGTCAGAGTAGAACTGCTTCATAGTGTTTTCAGTGGCTGATTTTTCAGAAGTAGATATCCAGGCCATTCTTTCAAGGTGCCATTGGGTGGACTCTAATCTCCCATCTTTTGGTTAGTAGCTGAGCACTTAACCATTTGCATCTTCCAGGGACACTTTATTTCATCCTACAATGGAATTATTCATTTTTTCCCAGACATCTCTCTTTAGGTTAGTGTCTTCTTTCAGTTTACTTACTTTAGTCAATTCATTTTATCTACCTATTTGTTCTGTTTGTTTTGAGGTCAGTAATGCTGGTTGGTTAATCCAAAGCTCATTCCAAATCTCCTTTTCTCTTTCTTCCCTCTACTACAGAGGATGAGGAAACTGAATTCTTTCTTTCTCTAGCCTCTCTGGCATCTGGTAAAAGCCATGTGCCACTCAGCTACCTATCTAGACATTGATATCTGCAGAATGGATTCTGCAAAAGTGTTGCCTTTCTGATAAATGGGATAGAGGTCCCTGTAGAACCCTCTATTCTTTATTACCTTTTCAATGTGGACATCTTGAGACCATGTGGGAAAAACCAACAAACTACACAAATGCTGGCCTTGACATTAATGAGCTGGTGAAACAATACCATCACTTATGAGATCCAGTCTTGGTGAGAAAAAAATCAACCTTTACCATTACTCAATTTTACCTCTATTTGCCACTGAAAGCATTACTAATCCATACCTATTTCTTCACGTTTACACTTATTTCCATTCCATTACCTTTTTCCTTCCTTTCGATAAATCACTTTTTTTAACTCCACCCCTCCTCCCTATAAAAATATATGCTCTAGTTGACATCATTTCATAACATAATTAACAAAATTCTCACCATGCATAGAACTGTAAGTTAAGGGGGAAGAGAAGTGTTGCTATTTTTTAACAGAGTAGTCATGGGAAGCCTCATTGAAAAGTGAGTAAAAAATACAATTGGTAATGTTGAAAGCTATGCCTTATTTGTCCAGAAGATACTGAGATAATGTTAAAATAATTTTGCAGTGTTGGGCCTCGACCTCCAGGTGAAGGTTATCCAATGTTTATTCAAATCATACTTATTCGGACACTATTAATTCAGAGACAAAGAGCTAGGAAGGAGGAAGGAACTTACATAGGAGAAGAAATGTTACTCTCCTTACAGAGTTCACAGCCCAGGTCAGAGGCAGCCACAGAACACGGCAAGGTGATAAACCCTTACAGATAAATGTATAAGGTGCTATGACTTTGGGGAGGATGGAGGCTCATCTGCCTGAGACAATCACCAGAGTCTTCACTGCAGATGTAGCCTTTGAACTGATATTAATGATGAGCAGAAATTTGCTGTACAGACAAGGTCATTTCAGACAGAAAGAACAACAGCATGAGCACAGACAAGAAGCACCCAGGCAGATTCAGGCAATGGCTGAAGTTTATTATGAATGGAGTCTCAGCAGAAGCCATAGTGTGGCAGAAGAGGTAGGCTGACCCATGAACAAGGGCATAGCTTGTGGGAAGTTAGGATTCAATTCTATAGCTAAGAATACATCAAGTATTTTAAGCATTTAAAAAAAATCCTCAAATGTCCCAAGAAAGTATTCTTGTAATTTATTCACATAGTATGAAATGAAAAATGTATACAATTAATCTGTTCAGAGACAGACGAATATGTTTAATTTCTACAGTACTAAACGCATACTCCAGCTTTTACAGCTTCAACCATTCAACTTTTAAATTGTCTCACTCGATCCCAGATGGCATCATCTGGACAACTGCAGGTAATAGTGCCCCTGGTTCCTTTTGGGGACATGTGATTATCGGGAGAATATAAGCCAGGAAGGCCCCCACCCTTTGTTCCTTGTTCTCATACAACAAGTGCTCCATTTCCTGTTTAAAATCCTCAACTTCTTTTCTCTGCGCCCCTCTTGCCACACAGTGATTAATTATATTGAGAACGCATTTGAAAACAAAAGGTTGGGCGAGAATTCCAACAGGTGTAATTCATCTCAAATGCTCCTGCAAGTGGCATTGCTTTCCTGCTGCCTTCTCCACCTGCTGCCTTCCGTGGCTGCTTCTTAATGCCACGTCCATCTGTTGAAAATGCGCATCCAGAATTCATCATTTTACATTCTGAGAGGCATCTGAACCCTCTTCTCCTTCTTCTTAAGTTAGCCCTCTGAGCATCCCTTTACAGGCACAACTAGTTAAGTGTTCTGATGCCATGGAGATCGAGCACACCAGTTCCTCATAGAACTTTCAATATCTCAAGGTAGTCTGTTCGTATTCAGAGAGCAGGAGAGAGAAAAAAAGAATCTGAATCCTATACTTTGCTTATAAACCAGTATGTGCCAGCAACTAGTATTTTCTTCTCTTGCTTCATCCCCACTCCCAAGCTAAAAGTTTATATATATATATACACACGTGTGTATATATATACACACGTATATATGCATATGTGTGTGTGTGTGTGTGTGTGTGTGTGTGTGTATATATATATATATATATATACATAAATAGGAGCCCTGCTGGTGCAGTGGTTAAGAGCTACAGCTGCTAACCAAAAGGTCAGCAATTCTAATCCACCAGCTGCTCCTTGGAAACCCTATGGGGCAGTTATGTACACGTACACACACACACACACACACACACACACACAATTTGTATGGTTTGCAGTCGACTACTAATCAAAAGGTCGGCAGTTCGAACCACCCAGAAACAGCACAGAAGAAAGACCTGGTGATCTGCTTCAGAAAGATCACAGCCAAGAAAAACCTATGGAACAGTTCTACTCTGCAGCACATGGGCTCGCCGTGAGTCAGATTTGACTCAACAGCAATGAATTTGGTTTGGTTTTTGGTGACATGTACATATATGTGTTTGTATGTGTACACACACACACACATATATACATATATATAAACAAACAAACAAAACCCATTGCCATCTAGTCAATTCTGACTCATAGTGACCCTTTAGGACAGAGTAGAGCTGCCCCAGTAGGGTTTCCAAGGAGTGGCTGGTGGATTCGAACTGTCAAACTTTTGGTTAGCAGACAAGCACTTAACCACTACATCACCAGGGCTCAATACATATATATAGCTATACATTTTTTTTTTCTTTTACAAAATGTTTTATCATGTTTAACATTGGATGATGATACATTGGCTACATTAAAATTCCTTGCTCCATCCATACCTTTAGATGGAAGTGAACAGCCACAAGAAAGAGTCTTCTAGCACCATTTCTGACCAAGTGTACTTCAAACATGAATGAGGACACACATAGCTGAAATTACTGATAGGAGAAGAAAACAACACTGTAGAGAGTAGCAGAGTAAAAAGTGGGAAAGATTTATGTTTCTTTAGCGCAGAAATGGTGTTTAGCCCAGTACTTAGCACTTAACTAGCTGGCTTCTCAGTGATCTCAGCTAGATGCCACGAAGACAAGAATCTGGGAAACTAATTATATTCATAACTGTTAATAATTTAATGTGTTTTATCCCCGAGGAGTATTTGTAATTTAAAAGAAAACTCCTTGAGTTACAAGGACTTAAAACACACACACTTACGTACCACAGAAATGTATTTCTGATGCTGGAGTTTGAGCTAACAGAGTAGGTAGACAGGGCAATTATTTGAGGGAATTTATGAGGCAGCTGCCCCAATGCTCCTTACAACATACAACAAAGGTAGTGACTATTCCAGTTACACTTAAGAAAGGCCCTGTGTTTACCTCTAGCTGGAAAAATTCCCTCTGGGACTTAGTGAAAGAGAACGTGAATACATAGCCTCCCGTATTGAAAATTTTGCTTTTGTTTTTATCTTTAGAACTGAAAGGAATTTTTATAATGTCTATGCAAACTAGGCCCTAACATTTTAATAGTTAAAGCATAAAATAATCTTATTTTAGATTGAAAATGCCATGAGAGTTGGAACCACGTCTGTGTGGTTCACTGAGGGGTTCATAACACCCAGCACTCGACACGTAAAAGGTGCTCAATAAATATTTGTCAAGTGAAAAATAGCCTTGTGTGGTAGGCATTAATACTGACATTTTAAAGATGATGATCCTGAGCCTCAGAATGACTTGCTCAACTATGTTTGATATTTTTGTTATACCAGCAAATGAATTGTGGTTTCTTGTTTCTTTGGCATCATCAGCTTTTCCTATACTTCATCCTAAGAAAACCCACCATCTGTAAACTCTCTTGCTGGGAGAGCTCGGTCAGTATCAGCATCAATCTGACTAAAAAACAACTGAGCACAAACTGTTTAAATGCATTTTGCTACCCACTGATGGATTACAAAGATAATCCCTTGCCCAAGTGAAGCCTACAATACACACAGGAAAATCCTGTGAAAAGGTACGTTGGCAGTAAAGCAAATAAGAATGTTAAATACTTGGCAATTGACTCCTACATGCTGACTAGGCCCCTTCATCAAACTAGTGGTGGAAGGATGTGGTTAGAATTAAAGTTCTTTTCTGGAGGTGGCTCAACAAAAGCGGGGAGGGTAAGAATAGGGAGAAGATGGCAAGCAACTCAGTTTCAGAAAATGAGAAAGCAGAGGGAATGTCCCTGCATTCCCAGGATTCTCCAAGCCAGAGTTGCTTGGAACAGCCTCACAAAAAGGACACTAACCAAAGAGAAGATTCCTCAAATTAGTGCAACTGTCCAGACAACTTCAGGACCCAGAATCATCCCCACTGATATTTCAGCTTTCATGGGCCCTGACCACCAGGTGGCACAAAATCACAGCCAAGATCAGAAGGATTGGTTTTAGCTGCCAGTTCTTGGGAACTACAGGCCAGCTAGCAACACAAGCTAACTTACAATTAGTTTATTAACCTCCAAATAATATGTAATAACATTTTAAGCATTTTAGCATTTAAGAATGTTTTGAGCCCCTCTATTAATTTCAATGGGTTTTATTGTATACCAATAGTGCAAGACAGAATTTAACAACAGATGCAATAAGAGAGGCCAAAATGAATTACTATGTGAATTCAAAGGAGGAAAGAATCATATCTGAATGGAGAAAAGAGGAAATGAATCACAGACAAGGCAGCATTAATTGGAATGTGCCCTGAAAGCTAGATAGGATTCTGATAGAGATGAGGTGATATTCTAAGTACATATAGGCAGCAAAATGAACAAAAGCACCAAGGTGGCTATTGTAAGGCTTTGGGAAATTAAGGAATAGTCTAGTTTGGCTAGATCACAGGATATGAGTAGATGGATGAGGCATATGAGGACTTAAAGGAATGAATACAGATCATAGACAGTCAAATGCCTTGGTAAGGACTTTGAGCATAATTGTAGGGGTATGGGGTGGGGGGCAACAGAGGTTTTAGAACATGGGGAAAGGGGAACAAACATGAACAGACAAATGTGATGATTCCCAAGTCTAAATTTCCAGTTCTAATCTCTTATTCAAGCTAGATCTCTAAGTGCTGAAAGAATATTTCTTATTATGTATTTCACCAAAAATTAAGTCAGTTATCTCTGGCTCAGAGTAGCTTGGTGGTACAAATGGTTAACATATTTGGCTTCTAATAGAAAGGTTGGAGGCTCCAGTCTCACTCAGAGGTGTCTGGGAAGAAAGTCCTAGAGACCTATTTCTGAAAAATCAGCCATTGAAAACCCTATGGAGCACAGTTCTACCCTGATATCCATGGGGTTACTATCAGTTGTAATCAACTAGACAGCAACTAGTCTGGTTTTATTACTGGCTTAAACTTAATTGTGTCTACTCATTGGTTAAGGTAGCATAGTGGTTAAAGAGCTCAGCTGTTAACCAAAAGGTTGGCAGTTCAAATCTATCAGCTGTTCTTTGGAAACCCTCTGGGGCAATTCTACTCTGTCCTATAGGGTCATTATGAGTTGGAATCAACTCGACGGTAATGGTTTTTTTTTTTTTTTTAATTGGTTAAAAAAAAAAATCCAAGTTGTCAGAGTCTAGCTTTGATATCTAGCATCTCTAGTTATCTTAGGACTCCTCTGAACCAAATAACTAGATAGCTGACTAGGATAGGACCAGGAAGAGTGTCATACCAGGGGATTCCAGCAGCAAGGAGTAAACAGATCTCTCAAAAAATTACCAATCATGCTATCAGGATATTCTGAGCATTGAATGAAGTCCAGGCTCAAGACACGCAGATATTCAGCATACAAGTAAGATTGGGAGCAGAAAACAGGGACTCAGTTACTAGAATAACAATAAAATTCAAGGGAAAAATGGTTACCTGGACAATAAGTTTCAGCAAAGACTCGAATCTGGGCAAAACAACAGGAAACTAGTAATAAGTGTAAAGTGAGAACATAAACTAAAGCAATTAAAAAAATAATAAAAGAAGAGCCCAGTTTATGGGACCAGGAAAGATGTTTAGCTTGATCTGTTCGGTAAGAAGTGAAGGCAGGGCTCATTTAATTTTCAGTGGAGGCTGTCCTGGTTCCAGGGACAGGAGTGGTGCTGAGCTCCCAGATGGAGTAAGGAGAACTAGATGGATACTGGATGGATGTGGGTACAGGGAAGTGGTCAGGCAACCCTCCCAGTCCATTGACATTTTCTCTTAAGAATCATTTTTCAAATATTTATGCATCTTTGGAACTCTTCTATATGCCCCTTCTACATCCCCATGTCCTTTTTGTAATAAAATAAGGAAATGAAGGTATAATATAGATATGACGAGGAGCTTATGTCTGTATAGCAGACAACTTTTAGGTAAAGTTTTTCTACATCTGGGCAGGGAAGGCTAGGATTTACATTAAAGCCATCAGAAGCCATTCACAGTCTTACAAAACAAACCAAAGTTGCTGACACTAGAAATTCACTCTAATGAAAATAGAGGAGGTTCAGGGAAGGGCAACAAAAAGGATCAAAGGTTGACTTGACAGATGTATAAGGATGGAACACTGACTTACTTACTAAATTCTAGGCTACCAGAACAAAGAAGATAAAAATTGAAGGCAGAGATGGTTATGAAATAAATACAAGAAAACCCAACTGAGGTAGGCATTTTCTACTTCACACCACACTGCATTCCTGGAAATCACATCATAAAACAGCTTGTATTCTCCCCTAGGAGTAATTTTGTAATTGAATGTTGTGTTCCTATATAAGGATTTGTTCAAATAAATCACAGATATGATCAACAATGTGCTATAAAACAAAGATAGAACAATGTTAAGCCTCTATAATAATTTAAAATAACATCTTCATATTCCTAGTCCTATAAAATGGGCATACGTGAACAGTACATGTTGATTATACAAGGGGCCCAGATGCATAATAAAGTGTACACACTACACATAATATTAGAACTTTGCTGCCTCATAAATTTGACTTATCTAAAAATGAATATACTAGCTACAATAAATATTACATTTTAATATTAATTACATTTTAATATTATTTATTATAGTTATAATTAATATATAATCAACAATATTGCCTGGCTTCTCAGAATTCAGATAAATTGTTTGGAAAGGTAGTATTGGAACTTGAAAATTTCCAGGCTGGAAGTTTCTCTGGATATCTGGGTTTTTTTGTTTGTTTTACTTTCTGTTCATATATTTCAATAACTATACATAGCATACAACGTTTTATTGTGCTTCACTTTATTGTGCTTTGCAGATACTGCGTTTTTTACAAATTGAAGGTTTGTGGCAACCCTGCATCAAGCAAGTCTATTGGTGCCATTTTTCCAACAGCATGTGCTCACTTTGTGTCTCTGCCTCACATTTTGGTAATATTACATATTTCAAACTTTTTCATTATTATTATATCTGCTATGGTGATCCGTGATCAGTGATCTTTGATGTTACTATTGTAATTATATTAGGGTACCACAAATCACACTCTATTCCATGAGACATAACAATATTGAAATTAGGCCAATTAATAACCCTACAATGGCCTCTAAGTGTTCAAGTGAAAGGAAGAGTAGCACGTCTCTCACTTTCAATCAAAAGCAAGAAAAGATTAAGCTTAGTGAGTTGAGACCGGCTGGAAGTTAGGCCTCTTGCACTAAAAAGTTAGCCAAGTTGTAAATACAAAGGAAAAGTTCTTGAAGGAAATTAAAAGTGCTACTCCGGTGAAAACATGAACGACAAAAAAGCGAAACAGCCTTTTTTGCTGATATGGAAAAACTTTTAGTGGTCTGGACAGAAGATCAAACCAGCCACAACATTCCCTTAAGCCAAAGCCTAATCCAGAGTAAGGCCCTAACTCTCTTCAATTCTATGAAGGCTGAGAGAGGTGAGGAAGCTGCAGAAGAAAAGTTTGAAGCCAGCAGAGGTTGGTACAGGGGGTTTAGGGAAAGAAGCCATGTCTGTAACCTAAAAGTGCAAGGTGAAGCAACAAGTGCCAATGTAGAAGCTGCAGCAAGTTATCCAGAAGATCTAGCTAAGATAATTGATGAAGGTGGCTACAATAAACAACAGACTTTCAATGTAGACGAAACAGCCTTATACTGGAAGAAGATACCATCTAGGACTTCCACAGCTAGAAAGGAGAAGTCAGTGTCTGGCTTCAAAGCTTCAAAGGACAGGCTGACTCTTTGTTAGGGGCTAACGCAGCTGGTGACTTTAAGTTGAAGCCAATACTCATTTACTATTCCAAAAATCCTAGGGCCCTTAAGAATTATGCTAAATCTACTCTGCCTGTGCTCTAAAAATGGAACAACAAAGCCTGGTTGATAGCACATCTGTTTACAACATGGTTTACTGAATATTTTAAGCCCACTGTTGAGACCTACTGCTCTGAAAAAAAAAAGATTCTTTTCAAAATATTACTGCTCATTGACAATGCACCTGGTCCCCCAAGAGCTCTGATGGAGATGTACAAGGAGATTAATGTTGTTTTCATCCTTGTAAACACAACATCCATCCTGCAGCCCATGGATCAAGGAGTAATTTAGACTTTCAAGTCTTGTAATTTAAGAAATACATTTCCTAAGGCTATAGCTAACATAGGCAGTGATTCCTCTGATGGATGTGGACAAAGTAAATTGAAAACTTTCTGGAAAGGATTCGCCATTCTAGATGCCATTAAGAACATTCGTGATTCATGGGAAGAGGTCAAAATATCAACATTAACAGGAGTTTGGAAGAAGTTGATTCCAACCCTCACGGATGACTTTCAGGGGTCGAAGACTTCAGTGGAGGAAGTTAACTGCCGATGCGGTGGAAACAGCATGAGAACTAGATTTAGAAGTGGAGCCTGAAGACGTGACTGAATTGATGCAATCTCATGGAAAAACTTTAAAGAATGAGGAGTTGCTTCTTATGGATGAGCAAAAAAAGTGGTTTCTTGAGAAGGAATCAACTCCTGGTGAAGATGCTGTGAACACTGTTGAAATGACAGCAAAGGATTTAGAATATTACATAAACTTAGTTTATAAGCAGAGGTAGGGTTTGAGAAGATTGACTCTAATTTTGAAAGAAGTTCTAATGTGGGTATAATGATATCAAACAGCATCACATCCTACAGGGAAATCTTCCATGAAAGCAAGAGTCAATTGATATGGCAAAGTTCACTGTTGTCTTATTTTAAGAAATTTCCACAGCCACTCCAGCCTTCAGCAACCACCACCCTGAGCAGTCGGCATCCATCAACAATGAGGCAAGACCATCCACCAACAAAAAGATTGACTCGCTGAAGGCTCAGATGATGGTTAGCATTTTTTAGCAATAAAATATTTTTTAATTAAGGTATGTGCATTGTTTTATTAGACATAATGCTATCGTACACTTAAGAGACTACAGTATAGAGTAAACATAACTTTTATATGCACTGGGAAACCAAAAAATCCATGTGACTAGCTTTATTGTAATATTCACTGTATTGCGGTGGTCTGGAACCAAACCCGTAATATCTCTGAGGTATGCCTGTATAATGTTTACTATGTGTCAGGCTCTCTTTTAAAAATTTTATCAATATGAACTTACTTAATCCTCAGAACAACCTTGTGCTATTGTAATTAATATGCTCATTTTATAACTGAGAACTGTGAGACACTGAGAGGTTAAATAACTCACCTAAGGTTGTACAATGCATGCAAAAGCTGGACAATGAATAAGAAAGACCAAAGAAGAATTGATGCCTTTGAATTATGATGTTGGTGAAGAATACTGAATATACTATGAACTACCAGAAGAACAAATCTGTCTTGGAAGAACTACAGCCAGAATGCTTATTAGAAACCAGGATGGCGAGACTTTGTCTGACATACTTTGGACATATTATCAGGAGGGACTAGTCCCTGGAGAAGGACATCTTCCTTGGTAAAGTACAGTGTCATCGAAAAACAGGAAGACCCTCAACGAGATGGACTGACAGAGTGGCTGCAACAATGGGCTCAAGCATAACAATGATTGTGAGGATGACAAAGGAACGCGCAGTGTTTCGTTCTGTCATACACAGGGTAGCTATGAGTCAGAACCAACTTGATGGTACCTAACAACAACAAGGCTGTACAAATATTATGGGGTACAGTCAGGATTCAAACACATGGTTCAAACCACTACACTATGCTACCTCTCTGAACAACAGCTTACTCTCTCAAAACTTTCCTGTAACAAATGGAAACATTACAATGACATTAAAGCCAAGATCATTCTTTTCAAAAGGCCACTTCAACTTTTCTCATGAGGGTTTGAAGAGTTTTACCTTTAGTCTATAGTTTACCTTTCACTCCTTTCATTTCCTCATTCCAAAAACCTGGAAGATAAAAGTGGATCATGAAACAGCAGCCTAAAGAGTGTGTCTAGCAAGGCTGTTGAGTGTGCTGTGAAATTCCTTAGTGCTAAAGACTGGAGCTATAGTATGGATACAAGTGCCAGAGCTTCTTCAAAATCAGCCAAATCATGATTTGTCCCTCCCTTGTACAACATATTCCTGACTGAAACAAGGGCTACGCATCACTATAAGCTTCAACCACCACAAACAAAATTACAGTAAGCTGATCTATGTGAAGAAATGTGAAATCCACTTAGTCAGCCAGTAGTCAAGGAGGGGAAGAGGATATAAAGAAATACACAGTCCTAGAAAGCCTGTTCCCCCACGCATCTGTCCGTTTGTCATACTGTGGGGTCTTGTGTGTTGCTGTGATGCTGGAAGCTATGCCACCAGTATTCAAATACCAGCAAGGTCACCCATGGTGGACATGTGATCGAACATGCCATCAGGATGCACTGATAATTACTGGTGATTGGAATGCGAAAGTTGGAAACAAAGAAGAAGGAAGAGGAATGGTAGTTGGAAACCATGGCCTTGGTGATAAAACCGATGCCAGAGATCGCATGATAGAATTTTGTAAGACCAACGACTTCTTCATTGTAAATACCTTTTTTCACCAACATAAGCGGCGAACATACACGTGGACCTCGCCAGATGGAATACACAGGAATCAAATCGACTACATCTGTGAAAAGAGACAATGGAAAAGCTCAATATCATCAGTCAGAACAAGGACAGGGGCCAACTGTGGGTCAGACCATCAACTACTCATATGCAAGTTCAAGATGAAACTGAAGAAAATTAGAACAAGTCCATGAGAGCCAAAGTACGACACTGAGTACTTTCCATCTGAATTTAGAGACCATTTCAAGAATAGATTTGATGTGTTGAACACTAATGACCGAAGATCAGATGAGCATCATACATAAAGAAAGCAAGAGGTCATAAAAAAGATAGGAAAGGAAGAAAAGACCTAAGTGGATATCAGAAGAGACTCTGAAACTTACTCTTAAACATCGAGTAGCTAAAGCAAAAGGAAAAAATGATGAAGTAAAAGAGTTGAACAGAAGATTTCAAAGGGCGGCTTGAGAAGACAAAGTAAAGTATTATGATGACATGTGCAAAGACCTGGAGATAGAAAACCAAAAAGGAAGAACACACTCAGCATTTCTCAAGCTGAAAGAACTGAAGAAAAAAATCAGTCCTCCATTTGCAATACTGAAGGTTTCTATAGGGAAAATATTAAAGGATGAAGGAAGATTCAAAAGAAGATGGAAGGAATACACAGAGTCACTATACCAAAAAGAATTGGTCAAAGCTCAATCATTTCAGGAACCAATGATACTGAAGGAATTGGCAAAAAGTAAGTTTCCAGGAACTGACAGTATATCAATTGAGATGTTTCAACAAATGGATGCAGTGCTGGAAGTGCTCACTTGTCTATGCCAAGAAATTTGGCCAACTGACTGGAAGAGATCCATATTCATACATGTTTCCAAGAAAGGTGATCTAACCAAATTCAGAAATATTTGAACAATATCATATGCAAGTAAAATTTTGCTGAAGATCATTCAAAAGTGGCTGCAAGAGGATACAGAACTGCCAGAAATTCAAGCTGGATTCAGAAAAGGACACGGAACCAGGGATATTATTGCTAATGTCAGATGGATCCTGGCTGAAAGCAGAGAATACCAGAAAGATGTTTACCTGTGTTTTATTGACTATGCTAAGGCATTCGACTGTGTGGATCATAACAAATTTTGGATAACATTGCAAAGAATGGGAATTTCGGAACACTTAATTGTGCTCATGAGGAACCTGTACACGGATCAAGGGGCAGTCTTTTGAACAGAACAAGGGGATACTGCATGGTTTAAAGTCAGGAAAGGTACGCAGCAGGAATGTATCCTTTCACCATACTTATTCAATCTGTATGCCGAGCAAATAATCCGAGAAGCTGGACCCTCTGAAGAAGAACGGGTCATCAGGATTGGAAGAAGACTCATTAACAACCAGCGTTATGCAGATGACACAACCTTGCTTGCTGAAAGTGAACAGGACTTGAAGCACTTACTGATGAAGATCAAAGACCACAGCCTTCAGGATGGATTACACCTCAACATGAAGAAAACAAAAATCCTCACAACTGGACCAGTAAGCAACATCACGATAAATGGAGAAAAGATTGAAGTTGTTAGGGATTTCATCTTACTTGGATCCACAATTAACACCCATGGAAGAAGCAGTCAAGAATCAAAAGACGCACTGCATTGGGAACGTCTGTTGCAAAAGAATTCTTTAAAGTGTTAAAAAGCGAAGATGTCACCTTGAGGACTAAGGTGCACCCGACCCAAGCCGTGGTGTTTTCAATCACCCTATATGCTTGCGAAAACTGGACAATGAATAAGGAAGACTGAAGAACTGACCCCTTGAATAGTGGTGTTGGTGAAGAATACTGAATATACACTGGGCTGCCAAAAGAACAAACAAATCTGTCTTGGAAGAAGTACAGCCAGAATGCTCCTTAGAAGCAAGGACGGTGAGAACACATCTCATATACTTTAGACATGTTATCAGGAGGGATCAGTCCCTGGAGAAGGACATCATGCCTGGTAAAGTAGAGGGTGAGCGAAAAAGAGGAAGACCCTCAACGAGCTGGATTGACACAGTGGCTGCAACAATGGGCTCAAGCATAAAAACAATTGTGAGGATGGTGCAGGATCAGGCAGTGTTTCATTCTGTTGTACATAGGGTCGCTATGAGTCAGATATGGCTCGACAGCACCTAACAACAGTAACAAAGAACCTGTTACTTTAAGAGAGAGTAGAAACTGAAAATACGAATAAGGTTATAAAGAATTCAGAAAAAAATATTGATTCTCAATAGCTCTTTAAGGAAAGCATTATGGTTACTTTTATATTTCAATTTGGCTAATGTATGGTGCCGTGTTGTTTGGCCAAACACTAGTCTAGCTGCTGTTATAGTTACATACGATTAAATCAGATGGCCTTAAGTGAAGCAAATTACCTTCCATAATAGAGGTTGGCTTCAATCAGTCAGCTGAAAACAGGGAAATAAAAAAGGGAGTTTCCCTAGGGTGTGTTCTGCCTCCAGACTATAAAAGATATTTTGGCAAAACTCTCACTTCATTCTTCCCTCACCTGACCTGTGGATTTTGGGACTCAAACCTGCAGGAGTCTCCAGCCTGTCAACTGATCTGCAGATTTTAGACTTGACAGTCCCCCCAGTCATATGGCCAATAGTTTGAAGTAAATCTATCTTTATCTCTTTAACTATCTATCTATCTATCATCTGTCTATATCATTGGTTCTGTTTCTCTAGAGAATCCTAAGACAGAGAGTTAAGAAGAAGGGAACACATCTGGCTTTTAAATGGCAATGGTCAAATGTGCCATCTCTATACTCCTTAATACCTTTATCAGAGACTTTTCTTCAGAGACTAATTTTAGACTAGAGTAATGACTGGTAGGACTCCTGTATGAAATATGCAAATAGGCTAAATTATGTTTCAAAATGCCCAAATGAAAAAACAAGTATTCTTCCAGAGTAAATAGCAAGATGCTGTTTTTGGTTGGTATGACACTGTTTTACATAAGTTTTTATTCAGTAAAACTAAATAAGATGTTTGTTTTCCAGTTTTCCTGGAATTAGTTATAAAATAGATTTCCTATAAAATAATTAACCTTTAGTGTTTTTGTTTTAATATACAGTATAAAAAAAGGACAGAAGAGTAACGATATAAACATTTAAGCTATTTGATGAAGAGATTTCAATGGTTTGCTTTTTTGATTATCTTTTCCTCTCTTTAAAGCATTAATTTAAATAGAGCTCCTATTGGAATATGTCAGTTATACTACAAAATTATATTTTAATCTCTGATTATAGATTCTGAAATTAAAATTTAAAGCTTTAGTCACCAACAGTTTTTTAGTAATGTTGTTAAACCAGTGGTGTCATTAAATCATTTTATGCTAAGTTAAATATACATATTATGTATACCTATACATATCATGTGTACACACACATATTAGGTATAACACAGCTTTGTGACTGAATGCTAGACAACTATATTAGCATAAACAAAATTTAATAATGCATATTCACAAAATTTCTGAAGAAAACATGTCAAATTTATAAATAACAAGAAAAAGATTACACTACCAATCTCGTACATGCACAAATAAACACATGCATAATAAATATGGACAAACATCTTGTTTTTGTAGGAAAAATACTCAAACACTCCATTTTAGTACAAGAATAACAGTCTTCAATACATACATCACTAAATAAAAACAAGTTTATAGTTCCAGGGATGTCCAACAAGAGGAAAAGGTTTTCCTTTTCTGTTTGTTTCCTGTGTAGTAACTCATAGTTGGAAATATCTTGTCTCTGAGATGTAGTAAAATGACAAAGAATATGAATCATTTAATGTGTTCCTCCCATTTTCTTCTATATAATTTTAAACACATAATAAATCTAATCATCCTCTCATCAAGACAGTTCCATCGATTTTTACATTGGCCACCTATTTAAAATTAAATCATGCCTTATCTTTATATCCTTTCTTTCTTTGTATTTCTCTATAGAGCATATATTATTACTTCAGTTATAAAGATTGGCTTTGACTTTTAGAACTTTAGAATAAGTTAGCCTGCTTGTCAAATTAGTGTTCAAGAGTTTGAAGGTATACTGAAATGTGGTCCTTAATTTTACAGAAAGGCTTAAGAACTAGTTTCCTCTTGAACAACTGATCTTGTAGAAATTTCACTTCAGAATCGTATAAACAGTGTTTCCAAGAGTTCATTCTCTCTTATACATATACATATATACATATGTATACGTGTGTGTTTGAGTGTGTGTGTAAAAAGAAGAGGGGAAAGTGGAAGACAGCAGTAATATGTGGTAACAATGGGCAAGGGGATAGTTTGCAATCATAATCACTTTGCCTGGTATTTGGATTGGTAAAATGCTAGACCCTGTGAGGTATTATTTAGTTATTTAACTGCAGATGTTCAACACTAGCATTTATCAACAGCAACACAATAATATAAGAAGTTACAGAAAGGTAAAAGCATTATTTCTGAGATGTCAAAAATGCACCTTACTCTGTTACCATACAGAAATAATAGATAATATCATTTCACAAACAGTAGGTAGCAGTGGTCATGTTCGGTTCAGGCCATCATCTCTCCAATGCAACGTAGGTCATAAAAATAAAGTTTTCAGAGCCACTTAATATTATGAATATTCTGGCAAGTTAATGTAGGCCAAGAGCTGACATAATAAGAATGCTATTACAGATGTGTATTTGCATAGGCTTACAGACATAAAATGTTCAGAAAGGGGAGTTGACAAGAACAGAAACTGCATTATGCCGAAAAATACCAATAATAATATGTTGGCAATTGTGCTTTGATTGTTCACATTTCTTCTAAAGTGTTTTTCTAGCCCGAGAGCATGTGAGCTTTAAACAAGTTTGATTACAGTAGCAAAAGTATTTAAGAATCAGGAATAATAGTAGTATACAACAAGAAAGGCTTTACGCACAGTTTTAAGACTTATTTTGTTGTTGTTGTTGGAGAAAATGGGACACAGGAGGAAATTTAGTGCATTTATGGCACTATGTTCTTTCTTTTTTTTCTTTCCCTGCTTTGCTTTCTTTACTAGAATGTCACTTTCAGATTTACAGTCACCAACATACATTTCCGAACACCAAGAGTGATGGCTACAATTGCAGGCTACAAAACTGTACAAGGGGAAGGACACATCTCCTACCTTATACCTGCTATAGCATCCGTCTTTAAAACCAGTGTAGTGTTTTGGAAAAGATAATCTAGCTAAATAACAACATTCACTTTTTTTAAAATCATTTTTGAAATATGAATTAGATTTGAAGGCAAATTTTTCTCTGCCTTGATTTCAAATGACCTTGGCATTATTGCCTTGGCAAAAAGAACAAACAAGAGCTATACTAACCACTACCATTTATCAGAGAGTAAATCATTAGGGTTCTCATCCATCCAGGGAGAGAGTCTGGGTTATGTTCCTACAGAAAAAAGGTCTAATACCTAGGGTGGGCCCCTTAACATGTAAGAACTATCATCTTGAAAGGCTGGGGTCCTGCTTCCACCTCATAAATACATATGGTGAAAAGCCTGTGGCCCAGGGTTAGGAAACAGTGGAGGGCATATGAAGGGATGGGGGTGGGGAGGAGAAAAGCAGCTATTTAAAAGGTTACCTTAGGAGGGCCTCCAGCTGCAATCCTGTGAAGACCTCACTTTAGAATGGCTCAAAGGGGTGTACATCTGAGATAGGGCTTCCATCTTTCTTCACCAGATCCAGCCGAGCACTTTGGAGAAGGAACTCTCCATATAGAAAGTCAGAGATACCCAGAAAAGCCTGCCAGGTGATGCAGATGTTGTTGAGTAGAAACCGAGAAAATCTGTAGGAGCAGTAGACCCTACACAAGGCGAGTGACAGTAGAAGGGCTTGTTAAGCACATAGATTGTGGTGGGATGTGGATGGGATCTAGCATGTAGGGATGGATGTCCTTTAAGATTCAATCAGAGAATGCAAAATAATGGCCATAAGCCAACTGAAACTCACAGATGTCTTTATACTGCAGAGTGTTGGTCTGCCATTTTTTAAAAATGAATTGCACACCAATACAGAAAAACAGAATTTTTACATAAAATATTGATTATCAGTCATTAAAAATATACATAATCTTACACTCTGACTCACAGTTGGAATCGACTCAATGGCAACAGGTTTGGCTTTTGGTTTTCATAATCTTATAGTGCTACAACCCCACATGGCAACAATCAGTTAGGGCTTTTAGCATTTGTCTTTTTAGAAAGCGACATGATCTCAGTTTCTAGATTCCACACAACTCCCTACTGTGAATCGTGTCTTATCTGTGCCTACAATATAAAAAGCAAGGGGAGGGGGAGTTCCGGGAAAATGGTGCTCTACGCAGAAGCACCACGCTGTCCCTCCACAGCAAAGATCCGAAAAACTAAGCCGAACAGAGAATACAACAATCCTGAAACCCTAAAACATCAAATGAAGAGACAGAAAACTCAGCCAAGCACCAAATGGAGTGAGAAAACAGAGAATGGACAGCGAGGAGAGATTCATGCAGAGGTCCCCTACCAGCTAACTCAGTGCAGATCCGCCATCTTGGACTCCTATCGGAGACCAGCAAACAGGGGGTACAAGAAAGCAGCCTCATGGAGTGTCCAGCGGGAGACAAAACAACGGGTAATTTGCGGTATATGCTCTCCTACCCCCCACCCCTCTTCACCACGACTCAGCCTCTTCTGCTTCCCGCGGACACAATCTCTTGACCGGGAAACAACAGCTGCTTGGATTCCACACACCCGAATGGGCGGCTCTTTGAGTGTCATTTGTTGGCTGCTGATGTTGCTTTTTTCCACTTCTTTTGATTTCTTCCTTGCCTCTCACCACCTCCCCCTCCTTTCGCTTGAGTACCTCACTCTGTGAACCATCTTTGCTTCTTCCTGAGGGGCTGCAGAGTGCCAGTAATTTGTGATATACACTTTCCACTCTCTACCATTCTTCACCCACACTCGGCACCCTCTGCTTCCCGTGGACACAGTCTCTTGTCCAGAAACACCAGCCCGCACTAGCTGGCTCTCTGAGTTCCATTTGTTGGCTGCTAGTGTTGCTTTATTTTTTTTTCTGCTTCTTTCGATTTCTTATTTGCCTATCGCCAAATCCCCCTCCTTTCGCTCGAGTACCTGGCTCTGTGAGCCATCTTTGCTTCTTCCTGAGGGGCTGAAGAGCTCCATTCGAGTGTGGAGCTGCTTCCTGGTCTGGGCTACTGCGCTAGTGGGATCCCGGGGCGTTTGTTCATTTGTTTGTTTTGAATTGTTTGTTTATTTTCTTTTCCTATTCTTGTGTTGGGAGCCCTTTCTGGCCAGGTGGACCTGAGTGGCAAGGAGACTCCCCTTCAGCTACCACAGACGTGCAGAGGGTTCCCTGAGGGCATTTCTTTTTTAGTTGGTTTTTTTTTTTTTCTGTTATTTTGGGGGGCCTTTCTTGCTCTTTTTTTTTTTGTTTTGTTTTGTTTTGTTTTGTTTTCCCTTTTTGTCTTTCTTCATTGGTCCGTTTCTACTCTCTCTATATCTTCCTTCTCTTTCTGTTACCTGAATACCTGGCATTGCATACCTCTACGCCTTCTAGCCAGGCTGTACTGCAACACCTGAGAGCGATTTCCCCAGACCTCACAGCTGCACTGGTGGGATCCCTGGGGACTTTGCGGTTCTTTAACCTTTCTGATTTTTATTTATTCATTCTTTTCCTCTTCCCCTTTCTGTTTTTGTCTATTTCATAGTCTCTCATCTCTCCACTCCAACAGCAAGCTCTCCTACCATTATTTTTTGTTTGTTTCTATGTTTCTGGCTCCTGTTCCTCTCTCCTCTCTCCCATATCCATCTTAGCTCCACACACAACAACCTCCCCGCTGCATCCTGCCTACCTGCACCGTGCGCTTGACATCACACCACCAAGTGGCATAGGCACGGCTTACTGGAACCTGACCTGCACTGATTCCCAACCCGCTCTGGTGGCTGTAGTAAGTGCCACAAACAACCCATCCCAGTAACTCCTCTTCAGCTAGACCTGCCTTGCCATACCATATCTGAGTGACTGACCCTGCCAGTTGGAGAAGGAGGCGAAAAGTATTGTGCGCAAGGACGAGCAAACAACAAAGAACACACAGTCCGCCTGCGCAGACATAGTCAAATTTTTTATAAAAAACGGGACGAAACAAACAAATCTACAATCAATAAACAAGAAAAATAACTACTGAATGCCCC
>NW_004444034.1:3295635-3306810 GCF_000243295.1 Trichechus manatus latirostris
TAACCAATGTCATAAAACAACATGTGTACTACTGTTTCATGAGAAACTATTTGTTCTGTAAGCCTTCACCTGAAGTACAATTTAAAAAAAAAACAAAAAAAAACAAAAAAAAAACAGCAAGGGAAGAAAGACAGATCAAGGGAGATAAGTCTTTTGAGGAAAAAATATCATTTCCCTAGCCACTAAGTGCATTTGAAATCTGAGTAACACGATGAGTTCCAAGTATTTTCAGTTAATTTATTTTCAATTAATATATTTCTGTTCTATGGGTGATGCTAACAGGTTTAAGAAATACAAAACCTAATTTGAACTGGAGAATCCATTTCTTCATTTAGAGAGGAGCATGAATATACCCTTTTGGCAAGCACAGTAGAAACCGAAATATCATGTTCAACAACATTAAAAAAAAAAAAACGTTTTTACAATAACCGCTTTCCCAAAATAAGGTTGTAAAGTACGGACAGTGGTTGCCAGGTTTAAATCTGTGTTTCTCATTCGTTCACCTTTCTTCCCCAGGCACCTGACAGCTCCTGGCAACGCAGCCTGGCCCCATGCAGGAAGCCCTGGGCCTCTGGCTCAGTGTCTTATGAATCCACTGAATGTTATAGGGCAAACCACTGGACAATAGCTCGCCAATATTAAAAGTGGCATTCATAGACACAGGCTCACTCTGTAGGCCACAGCAGACTCAGCATCCTGCAGCAATGGTGCATTACAAGGCACCAAGCGGAGAATGCCATTCTCTAAATATCTAATTCTCCTTCCGAGTAAGTACCTAGCAAAACCTGGCTCATTTTCTAGGCCCATAGCCCTAGTGTGTATAGAAACTCCGTCTCCTAAACTTTCTTTCCTCAGTCATCTCCTCTCAGTCCCTGATTCCAAAGACTGAACTCACACCGATAAGCTGAGAACATTTTTCAACTACCTAGGAATAAAAATTCACTGGGGTTGGTCTCAGACAAAATGTCCCCATAATGTAAGTCACATATTTATTTTCAGCTTGAGTATTGGTGGATTATTTTAAATGACATTCTTCTATGGGCTGATAATATTTTTTATAGTATGCTATGTTTCCACAGCCCAATCTGACCCCAAGCTATCTGTGTTCAAGAAAAAAAAAAAAGACTTTAAACAGTCACTTGACAATAGAATCATAGAAGTCTTTAGGTGAATGCATTTTATTCTTTCAGTGCTGACCCACACAGAGGGCAGCTTGATCTCTTGAGTGAAACACTAATAAATGTCATATCAGATCTGAAGCGCAGACTTTACTTTCTCCTAATTCAACTTATAACTTGGAAAGTGGTTACTCCCAAGAAATTCTAAGAACCTGAAGAAGGGTCAGAACTCAAAAGAAGATGCAGCATGGAAGGGATAAATTCCCCTATACGAACTTACTAGTCTTCTAGAACAGATGCTGTTACTTGACAAATAAATAGATGCTGGTTTTTTCTTCCTTCCATCCTCCCTCCCTCCCTTTCTTCCTTCCAAGCCAAACATCCAAGCATATTTAAAGTAATGCACACACCATTTTACATTTAGTTATAATTTATTTAGTTTATAAATAAAATAACACTTTTAAATATAAATGTTTAAATTTAGCCACATAGTAATTTTAAGGGGATAACATAATTACATACTTGATTTTTTGCACTTTCATCACTACTTTTTGCCTAGTTGTTGCAATAATGATGAATTTGAAATAACAAACAGGGTCTCACGCAACATGCCCTAAGTTTTTAAGTTCTGAGCAATCAGGCATGAAAGCTGAACAGGAATAGACTGAGTATATATGAATAGAGTTCAGTGTTAACAGTCAAATAAAATGCATTCATGATATCCATAATCATTATTCTGTGGGATGATAATTAGCCACAAATGATAAACAGTTCTCATTAATTACTACAATCAGTTCTACATTTACATATAGCCTAGCAAAGTTTTTTGTTTTTTTTTCAGTTCTTCAGTATCTCCTTGAGAGTCAGCAGTATACTCTTCTACCGTATAACCAGAAATGTGTGACAAAATAATGTTTGCTCTAAAATGCCGATTGAATGAATAGTAGTATGTTTAATCAGCTCTTATCTCTCTGATATCTCCTCTTTCCTTCTCTCTCCACCCCTATGTCTCTCCTCCTCACTTTTGTACATTTTCCCCCTAAGTGTACCTTGACAGATCACAGGTACTTAATCAGGCTTCCCTCAAATCACTGGTTTCTTTTCTGCTTCCAGATTCCTTCACTGGAAAAGTTCTTAACAAAATCTCCTGCTCCTTGGTCCCCAGTTAGAAATTCAGCTCCTAGATACTAAAGGACCTAAATGCTTAGAATGAAGGCAAGAAAAGGAACAAGACAGCGTGATACCAAAATAGAAAACACACACACACACAAGACAGAGAGTGTGCTCAGAGAGCCTCAACTCCCTGAAACTGAAATCTGAAATATGGGAGATTCTGGGCTGAAGGGCAGGGCTTCCAACTAGCTTCTTCAGTTTCGAACTCCTGCTGAGAATTTGCATTTCCACCCCACATATACTGAATCAGAATCTACATTTTAACAAGATCACCAAGTGATTCTTATGTATAACAAATTTTGAGACCCACTGCTCTACTAGTGGTTCTTAGAATTGGTCTCTAACCAGCGTGGGGGGAGGGTAGAACAAATCAGTTAATAAGAAGCTCAGCTGAAGTAGCTCTGAGTGATGGGGAAAGGAAATGGTTGGGAGTGGATAAAGATCTCTTATAGTTTTAACATCCGGTAGCTGTGGTCTTGGGCTGTGGCTAAAAAAGTAAACAATTCCAGATGTATCATCTTAAGTCCTTAACAGTGCCTTGGAAATCTTCCTGTAACAAAGGATCTAAATAACATTCTAGTGATGTATAGAGAGAGCAGGGAGAAAAATAAATAATACGAAAGAATATTTCAGAGGAATGAACACAAGTTAATGTACACAAATAGAAAGTCTAAAATGCCACCATTCCTCTCCCCAGTTTATTTTCATACATCCTGGCTTTTCATGGAAAACATGGACACAAATGTCCAATTTAAGCTGATCAGGGTTAATGTCATATCAAGAAAAAGTCTAAGTACTGTGTAAACCTTTATATTACTGCCTACGACATGTTTCCTAGATCACAGCCCTCAAGATGAAGGGCTAAAATAACTGAAATGTGCAGTTACTTCGCTTTTTTATATCAATCAGACTACTGACCCCTAAAGATACTGTGGTCCAGGCAAAGGTGACTCCTACAGCTTGAAACTCCATCCTGTTCTCCTTGAGTGCAGGAAGACAACAAGCTTGAAGGAACCTGATATACACAGCTTAGTAAAGTCTCCAGCAGTGAATGTGTGCATTTCTGGGTATAACAACAACTATAACTTCCACGGTCGACACTAGAATGGTCATTTCCCAATAGGGAGGAACTGCCAACCAACAGTTTACACTGGTGTCATTCCCTGATGTCTGTTCATGGGATGATGCCCCCACTTTACAACTGGCCTCAATGTGACAGAAAGCTATCCCTTTGATGCCCTGAGCACCAGTGAGGCTAGATTTAACTTTCATGGTTTATCAAGGACTGAGGGGGGGCGGGGGTAACTCAACATAGAGACTGCTAGGAATTTACAATTTGGCTTACAGAATTCATAGGTTTTACTCTATCAGAGTTTGTTTGTTCTATGGAGCTAGCAGCAATTCAGCAGATTTGCCCCCAGTTCTAGTTGATTCCATTTGTACAATACAATCAATGATATAATAATCATCAGATATAATGTTACATAGTTGATTTCTTTAAGGCAAATTACCTGCAAATGGTAAAAAAGACTTCAAGTTCCTTACGGGAAACATGATATAAAATTTACATGGTGATAATTTCATTAACAGATTGAGAGTTTTGAAGCTCCATATAAAATTAGATTAAAAAATTAAAATGTAAATTTCATTTAAAACACAACTACCTCATCATACATACTACAACATAATATTTCAAAGAGAATATATTGTAATAATATTTTATGCAGTCAACATTTAAGAGGAAAAAGATAGCCAACAAATAATATTTCAGAGAAATCACTGATTTGTGCCACTAAAGTTAGAGGCATTAATTCTCAAAATCATTACTTAAAAATAGTGTTCTTTGCAATTGCAAGAGAAAGACTTTTCTCTACTCACCGACTAAATTCCTTATTAACCTACTAGAATAGCAAACATTGTTGTGCAGCTGGTAACCCTCCCTTTTTATTAAGCAAATAAGACTACACAGGTGGTTACAGATTTAGAAATAACTATTACTAATTATACATTATTCTCAAATGCCAGAATAAAAATTGAATGAACTTGGTACTGACATAAGAAAAATATGCAGTTAAAAAAAAAGATATCAGGAACAGATGTTACCATAAATTAGAGCCTAACAATTTTAAGGATGAATTGTGCTGAAGACTCAGTAATCCACAGTGGATTTCTTTATGACTTACCCAGCAGGAATCTGGGTTAAATGTCCTAAATATGGTTTAATCTCACTTGAATTATACTTGATTAAAAGTTTCAACTTGACACAATTGATCAATTGTCTCATAAAGTTAATTGTTATGTAGAAATAGTTCACTTGATAGTGTAACTAATGGCAACACAAGTCATGAAAGTTTACTTTGCAAAACAAAGGGAGGGGAAGGGAGTCAGCCTCACACATTAAAACAGGATGTGCCAAGTGATGGTGGCAGTGGCACAGCTGCCAGGCTGACTCCATAGTTACAGCCAGGTTTGGGGGAGATTTCAGGGACTAATGTCACGATTATGGAAGAAGTTAGGATGCCAGGCCTAATACTGAAAGAGACAAGAGGGCCATTAAGTTTGGGCCTCACCTTCTCAAAGAATCTCAGATTTAGATTTTGATGTTATCTTTATTTGAGTTATACAGTACAGTCAGAGATACAATGAAACAACTGAATGAAGGAGGTGGTCGTCTTAAAATTCTAAATATACCACAATTTTCCTTAGAATATTAGAATTTCTTCATTCTCTAATATACCAAAAGCCTCAACAATGGAGGTGGTTAGACTAATCTTGACTTCTGAGATGCCCTGGTAAAACCAGAAACAGGGAATTTCAGATATTGAAGATAAAGCTCTATACTATAGCAGCCGTATATGACAGAGTAGAACTGCCCCATAAGGTTTCCAAGCAGTGGCTGGTGGATTTGAATTGCCAACCTTTTGGTTAGTAGCTGAGCTCTTAACCACTGAGCAACCAGGGCTCCTATACTGTGTCAGGTTATTAATCAGTTTGATAGTACTAACTGCCAGAAGAAGGGGTTTTTAAGCAGAGTAATTGTTGTCTCAGATGTAAACAGTTACACTGACCAATGACAAAATAAGCAAAGAAGAAAAAAACTAGAGTTCAATATAAGTGCTTTATTATCTTACGTGTTAATAATAGCTTTAATTTATAAGCCACCACTAGTTTATCCTTCCTTTATAACTTTGTGCAAGTATCTAAAATATGGTTCATAAATCTTTAATTTTACACACACAAAATTTATATATACTTACGTGCATGTGCGCTTGTGTGTGTGTGGCCTGACTTTTCTAAAAACATTAGACATTGCTGTTATCCATTAAATATCAGGGTTGCAGAAAATATAAAGATAACGAACCTGAGAGAATAAAGCAAAATACAATCCAAATCAAGAACATGAAAATTATGATCTTAACTTTAAGGAATTCAGCGAAATAATTTTGTAGATAACCAGGTACAGTAAATAATTAATGCATTGTACAGGCATAAACAGCAAGTCTAAGTGATTGCTTCGCAGTTATCAAACAGTAAATTATCCTATTAAACGAGAAACTAATATTCCAGGTTTTATGTTTTTCCTTACCAAAGTATTTGCGACCGACTAGAGTGATATAGTGTATGTTTCTTCATTAGGTATCAGTAAGAACAGGATATGGAAAAGGCTGCAATTATGGGAATAATACTAGTTCCAAGGAGGGCTAGTCACCAGGGCTCTACGACCACGAAGAATCAATTATGAGCAATCTCCTGAAACAGCTGAGGAATGAGGGACCAAAACAAGCTACATGAGGTGGGGATGGGGTATCAAAAGGCAGAGCTGGGACTCAAGGGCAAAGTTGGCTTGAGGCAAGAGCACAAGGTCTGAAGTATGATTAGGGGGTTAAAGTGGGAATTTCAAAATCCTTGTAGTCCAAACCACATGATCTACCATCTGGAGAGTAATTTAATTCTAAATCGTACCAGGGTGTGGATGAGGTGGTAGCAAGACTGGTGATTCATTGCTTGCATCAGAAATTGGGAAAGGTACCCAAGAAATAAAAAAATAAAAAACCAGAGGAAGAAACAATATGGGAAAAGAAGAAAGAGCTGATACTTGTGTTTTTTCTGGTTTTTGTTTTTTTGGCTTCAGGCCTAGCAAACCTTTAAAGAAACTGGAGTTGTCCCACAAGACTACAGAGCAAACTTCAAAGAATCCCTCTGAATCAATTAGTGCCTGTAAATATTTATCTAAGAAGTCACTCAAAGATATCTGACAGGTAAATACTTAAATTTAATGAGGACCAATAACACAGCCCTGTGAACTAAGTGTGTCTGTTTTTCTAAAGGCTATTACAATGTCATTAAGCATTTGATAAATGAATGAAAATGGTATTAGTGGGCTAGAGTATCCTGACCCCATAAAGCTTCTCCAACTTGCTGTTGCAGCTTTCAGCTGAATACCTAGAACAAAAGAATAACCAAATGAAGTTGAGTGTACATTACAGTTTAATTTTCAATGAAGTGGTGGAGGTAACTATTAAATCATATTGATTCTTTTCAAGGGGAAATACTAACAGTTACAGTACACCTACTGTAAGTCAAATAATTTATATTTCCATTTTATAAATTAGAATACTGAGGCTGAATTTAGAAGCAGAGTCAAGAATTGAGCTGAATCTGCCTACCTCAAAGCATGTACACTTTCCATAAAGGGGCAAAGTAAGAATCACCTCCAGGGAAATATTTGGATTCTTAAAGATGATTTTATCACATCTTTATATCAACATTTTCCCTGAAGAACTCAAGTAATAATACAAGTCATAGGAAAAATCTTTTTAAGCACTGAGTTAATATATAGGGTAAAAACAAGCTGTATAGATCCATCACAATTTACAAGTATTTGAGGAAAAAATAATAGGCCTATTTAATAGGCTCTAAGCACCTTAGAAAGATCTAGATGTATTGTACATGCTTACCAATTATAGCTCAGAAATAACCATAGGTTATTTTATAAACCCAGTGGCTGCCAAACGATTATAATAGTATTCCTTTCCAACTAACCCCTGACTGAAAATGCATAATGATTAAAACTATAAAAGTCAATGCATTTGAGTTAAAGCAAACCACACTGTAATGTAAGTCTTCTGGACATCAGTTTTGTAATGCACATGTGATAGCCTAACGTATGACAAACTGCCTGCTTTAAGAGAGGAAAAACAGCTTATAACATAGCAGCTAAAACCTAACAAAGGTTTAGTAAGAGTACTTGACTCAATTATTATATAAATAAGCACTCTTTCAGGATGAACTCAGTTGTGGTTACAACGAAGTCTTAAATAAAAAGCAAGGGCTTAAAAACAGGTACTAACAGTTCCAAAGCTATTGAGAAAGTTTATTACTTTAAATCATGGCTCACAGAATAATATTTAAGGAACCAGTCTTGTTCCACAACGACAAATCACATCTCAAAATCGCCTGCATAGTCATCAAACCCTAGAGCTATGCAAGACCCTGAGTTGTCCTTCAGCTTTGCCCAACAAAAATATCAGCAATAAGTACTGCTTGCTTTCCACCTGCAGCATAGTCTAAATGAAGGTAAATAAAGCATTCATGCAAGAAATTAACACATGGCAGAAAATAATAATGAGCTCCAGGGTAAAATTCAGTCTTGTGTCACCTTAAAAATCAAAAGATATAACTTAGAATATGAAATCTCCAAACAGTTTCTCATTAGTATAATTCAGAATGTTACTCCAGGGACAAATTGTTTAAAATATACATTATTTTAATTTTATCATGCTCTTAAGCAAATTATTCACCTGTAGAACTATATGCAGGAAAAGTCTATCATTAGTTTTTATTTCGCTATTAAATCTCATTAGCATCACATCTTGCTCTACTAATATTAGACATTATTTTAGTTACTCCAAATCCTCTGATTTAAAAGGTAAATGAACATTCCATTCCAATATGTTTAGCTTTAATTTCATTTTCAAAACACAGGAAAATAATTTCTCAAGTGTTCATCAGTAATAAATTTCAGACTATGAAGCCATTGGGGCAATTGTTCTAAGGAATCATCAGCAATATATAAAAAATAAAGTGTCTAATTGTATACCCACAAATAAAATGATGATGTTAGCAAAAATTGACTAGCTATTTTATAGTGTTACATCTTGTTTTGATGCTTTGGGGATGTGTGCAGAACCACAAAGTGATGTCAAACTGAAGCTAAAACCCAAGGATAGGATCTGCAAAGAAGGGCTTGGGCAAAGAAGAGGTGGCACACAGCAACATTCCATTGCACAGTCAATAAAACACAGGTAAACATCTTTCTGGTATCCTCTGCCTTCAGCCAGAATCCATCTGACATCAGCAATGATATCCCTGGTTCCACGTCCTGTTCTGAATCCAGATGGAATTTCTGGCAGTTCTCTGTTGATAAACTGCTGCAGCCACTTTTGAATGATCTTCAGCAAAATTTTACTTGCAGGTGATATTAATGATATTGTTCAATAATTTCCACACTTGGTTGGATCTCTTTTCTTGGGAATAGGCATAAATATGGATCTCTTCCAGCCAGCTGTCTTTCAAATTTCTTGGCATAGACAAGCGAATACCTCTACAACTGCACCTGTTTGTTGAAACACCTCAACTGGTATCCCCTCTATGCAAAGGCATTCGACTGTGTAGATCATAACAAATTATGGATAACATTGCAAAGACTGGGAATTCCAGAACACTTAATTGTGCTCACGAGGAATCTGTGCATAGATCAAGAGGTAGTCGTTCAAACATAACAAAGGGTATACTGTGTGGTTTAAAGTCAGGAAAGGTGTGCGTCAGGCTTGTATCCTTTCACTATACTTATTCAATCTGTATGCTGAGCAAATAATCCGAGAAGCTGGACTCTATGAAGAAGAACAGGGCATCAGGATTGGAGGAAGACTCATTAACAACCTGCATTATGCAGATGATACAACCTTGCTTGCTGAAAGTGAAGAGGACTTGAAGCACTTACCGATAAAGATCAAACACCACAGCCTTTAGGATGGATTACACCTCAATATAAAGAAAACAAAAATCCTCACGACTGGACCAATAAGCAACATCACGATAAATGGAGAAAAGACTGAAGTTGTCAGGGATTTCATTTTACTTGGATCCACAATCAACACCCATGAAAGCAGCAGTCAAGAAATCAAAAGATGCACTGCATTGGAAAAATCTGCTGCAAAATAATTCTTTAAAGTATTAAAAAGCAAAGATGTCACCTTGAAGACTAAGGTGCCTGACCCAAGCCATGGTGTTTTCAATTGCCTCATATGCATGCAAAAGCTGGACAATGAATGAAGAAGACTGAAGAAGGATTGATGCCTTTGAGTTATGGTGTTGGCGAAGAATATTGAACATACCATGGAATGCCAGAAGAACGAACTATCTGTCTTGAAGAAGCACGGTCAGAATGCTCCTTAGAGGCAAGTATGGCAAGACTTCATCTCACATACTTTGGACATGTTATCAGGAGGGATCAGTCCCTGAAGAGGGACATCATGCTTGGTAAAGTAGAGAGTGAGCAAAAGAGGAAAACCCTCAATGAGACGGACTGATACAGTGTCTGCAACAATCGGCTCAAGCATAACAATGACCTTGAGGATCACGTTAAGACTGGGCAGTGTTTTGTTCTATTGTACACAGGGTCACTATGAGTCAGAATCCACTTGACATCACCTAACAACAAAGCTAACATGCCTAAAATATGACAGGAAAGGGACTAATTGGTGCCACTGATAAAAAAGACAATCACAAAGGAATTTCTTATAATTCCTTCTCTATCTAGACTCCTTTCTGAACTCTGAAGGAGAGCAAGAAATGCCTGGAGATGTTGCTCTCAGCAAGTATGCATGTAACAGCAGGTCACCTGTAACCTGCTGCCATGGAGTGGATTCCGACTCATAGCGACTCTATATGGGACAGAGCAGAACTGCCCCATAGGGTTCCCAAGGCTCTAATCTTTATGAAAGCAGACTACCACATCTTTCTCCCATAAAGTACCTGGTGGGTTCAAACCATTAACCTTTCACTTAGCAGCCAAGTGCTTAACCACGTCAGATCAAATAATATGAGCATTCTGGTTAATGATTCTGCGCTGACTGCTTATATTGACATTTATCTCTGAAATGCATCCCTAAAAAACTATGTATGTTTAAATATAGTCCATGCAGTATATGGCTTACGTGTATGTCTCTCTTGATCTAAGTGTTATTGCATGATTTCAGCTAATAGGGGTTAGCCTGGCAGACTATACTATAACTATTGGCCAATGAGCACCAGACTGCAAATGTTCTCAGCCAATAAGCACTCTACAATATAGTCCTGCATGAAATGATTTTTTGAGTGTATGTTTCTCTCGCTGCTGTCTTTCTCTCTGCCACTTATTTTGTATTATAACAGGCAGGTTGAGTCTATCAGTTTCGACCAACAAATATAGGCTGAAGCTGCTACCAAAAACATAAAGGAAGTGCATAACACTGGATGTCAGAATGCCCGGAGTTAAGATGGTCCCAAGATCTTTCCAGGAAATGACTGAGGAAAGGTAAAGAACATGAGGAAGTTCAAGACTGATGTACGTCTTCGGACATTATGAAGGTAACACTGACTTCACCGGAGCTTTGAAAGCTGAGACAACACATACGTGAGCAGTAGCTGGAAGAAACCTTCAGTGAACAAATCACAACTTCAAGGAGCTGAAGAAAATTTAAGAGAGAACACTAAAATTGGATATCAAGAATGCATCTTCTCAAATATCTAGAAACTCGCTACCTACCTAAACTAACACAAACAGAGGTAGAACAACTAAATAAACCCATAACAAAAGAAGAGATTGAAAAGGTAATTTAAA
>NW_004444034.1:3307561-3332167 GCF_000243295.1 Trichechus manatus latirostris
ACTGGAACTAATAGAAGATTTCAGCAAAGTTTCAGGATACAAGATAAACATACAAAAATCAGTTGGATTCCTTTACACCAACAAAGAGAACCTCCAAGAGGAAATCACCAAATCAATACCATTTACAATAGCCCCCAAGAAGATAAAATACTTACGAATAAACCTAACCAGAGACGTAAAAGACCTATACAATGAAAACTACAAGACACTACAGCAAGAAACCAAAAGAGATCTACATAAGTGGAAAAATATACCTTGCTCATGGATAGGAAGACTCAACATTGTGAAAATGTCAATTCTAGCCAAAGCGATCTACAGATACAATGCAATCCCAATTGAAATTCCACCCGCATTTTTTAAAGAGATGGAGAAACAAATCACCAACTTCATATGGAAAGGGAAGAGGCCCCGGGTAAGTAAAGCATTATTCAAGAAGAAGAACATCGTGGAAGGCCTCACACTACCTGATTTTAGAACTTACTATACTGCCACAGTAGTCAAAACAGCCTGGTACTGGTACAACAACAGATACATAGGCCAATGGAACAGAATTGAAAATCCAGACATACATTCATCCACCTATGAGCAGCTGATATTTGACAAAGGCCCAAAATCCGTTAATTGGGGAAAAGATAGTCTCTTTAACAAACGGTGCTGGCATAACTGGATATCCATCTGTGAAAAACTGCAACAAGACCCATACCTCACACCGTGTACAAAAACGAACAAATGGATCAAAGACCTAAATATAAAATCAAAACCAATAAAGATCATGGAAAAAAAATAGGGACAATGCTAGGAGCCCTAATACATGGCATAAACAGAATTACAAACCATAAGTAACAATGCACAAGCACCAGAAGACAGACTAAGTAACTGGGAGCCCCTAAAAATCAAACACTCATGCTCATCAAAAGACTTAACCAAGAGAGTCAAAAGACAACCGACAGACTCGGAAAAAATTTTTGGCTATCACAAATCCGATCAGCGTCTAATCTCTAAAATCTACAAGATACTCCAAATCCTCAACAAAAAAAGACAAATAGCACAATTAAAAAATGGGCAAAGGATATGAACAAGCACTTTGCCAAAGACGACATTCAGGCAGCTAACAGACACATGAAGAAATGCTCAGGATCACTAGGCATTAGAGAAATGCAAATCAAAACTACAATGAGATACCATCTCACCCCAACAAGGTTAGCATTAATCCAAAAAACACAAAATAATAAATTCTGGAAAAGTTGTGAAGAAACTGGAACACTTATACACTTTTGGTGGGAATGTAAAACGTTACAACCACTTTGGAAATTGATTTGGCTCTTCCTTAAAAAGCTAGAAATAGAAGTACCATAGGATCCAGCTATCCTGCTCCTTGGAATATATCCTAGAGAAATAAGATCCATCACATGAACAGGTATATGCACATCCATGTTCAGTACAGCACTGTTCACAATATCAAAAAGATGGAAACAACCTAGGTGCCCATCAACAGACAAACAGATAAACAAATTATGGTATATTCACACGATGGAATACTACGCAACGATAAAGAACAATGATGAATCCGTGAAACATAACGCAGAGGAATCTGGAAGGCACTATGCTGAGTGAATTTAGTCAGTCACAGAAGGACAAATATTGTATAAGACCACTATTATAAGAACTCACGAAAAGGTTTTAACACAGAAGAAAACATTCTTTGATGGTTATAAGGGTGGAGTGGGAGGGGGAGGGTTATTCACTAACTAGACAGAAGACAAGAATTATCTTAGGTGAAGGGAAGGATAGCACACAATACAGGGGAAGTCAGCATAACTGGACTAAACCAAAGCTAAGAATTTTCCTGAATACAAATAAACACTTTGAGGGACAGAGTAGCAGGGGTGGGAGTCTGGGGACAATGGTTTCAGGGGACATCTAGGTCAACTGGTATAACAAAGTTTATTAAGAAAATATTCTGCCTCCTACTTTGGTGAGTGGCATCTGGGGTCTTAAAAGCTAGCAAGTGGCCATCTAAGATGCATCAACTGGTCCCAACCACCTGGAGTAAAGGAGAATGAAGAACACCAAAGACACAAGGAAAGTAGTAGGGCCACATAAACCAGAGACTTCATCAGCCTGAGACCAGAAGAACTAGATAGTACCCAGGTACCACCAATGACCTCCCTGACAGGGAAACACAACAGAGAGTCCCTGATGGAGCAGGAGAAAGGTGGGTGCAGAACTCAAATTCTAGTAAAATGATCAGATTTAATGGTCTGACTGAGACTAAAGGAACCCCAGAAAGCATGGCCCCTGGACTCTCTGTCAACCCAGAACTAAAACAATTCCCAAGGTCAACTCTTCAGGCAAAGATTAGACTGGACTGTGGGACATAAAACGATACTCATGAAGAGTGTGCTTCTTAGCTCAAGTAGATACATGAGACTAAATGGGCAGCTTCTGTCTGGAGGTGAGATGAGAAGGCAGAGAGGGTCAGGAGCTGATTGAATGGACATGGGAAATCAGGGGTGAAAAGGAGGAGTGTGCTGTCACAGTATAGGCAGAGCAATTAGGGTCACATAAAATGTATGTATAAATTTTTGTATGAGAGACTTAACTTGAAATGTAAACTTTCACTTAAACTAGAACAACAAACAATAAATAAATAAATTGAATTAAAAAAAAGAAAAAGAATGCATCTTCTAGAGAATAAGTGAAGTTTTTTGAACTGCAGGGTCATGACCTATTAGTGGTCATGAAATCAATTTTGTGAATCAAGATTGGTTTTCATTTCTTGAATGACAGAATAGGAACTAACCACACTGAATCAGTCACAGTAAAGTTAAATGTTGTCCATATAATTTTTGTTTCACTTACAGACTATGTCTTGGCATGTCATATAATGTAAATCCCTGGGTTACATTTTAAAAGTCAAGCAGTGTTGAATTAGTTAGCATCGCCATTTTCTGGAACATACTCCTCATAGTATATAGGTGATGGGGATATAGAAATGGCTCCTCTGGTGTTAAGAATCTCATTCTGAAGAGTCTGCAGGTTAAAGAATTCATTTAATAACTAGTACGCCTTGTTGAGAACTGGCACCTGTGTGTCACCACCACCACCACTGTCCTCAACTAAGTCTGTATCATTAGCATTGGACTTCAGTTTCAGTTTCCTGACTGGCACTCTATGGCTTCATCAGAATGGGAGCCTTATCCTAAACTCCAGCTCTCTTGGTTGGAATCCTACCATTCTGCATGGATCCTTCCAGACTCTTGTCCCCATCGCCTATCCCCTATTACTTATTCCTTCAAAGTCAGATTGGCGACATGCTCTGAAAATGAACTTATTAATGGAACCATAGCTATAGTGACTACCTGACATCCTGGAAGCACTGGCTGCTTCCTGGAACCTCTTTCTGCCTTGTGCTAGCCATCAAATTTTTATTTCCTGCCAGACAAAGGATAGCTTTGCTACGTCCCTTTTGGAAAACCTATGCAAAAGTCATGACTACCTAAGAACTAATCCCCCATATGGATCAATTCTGCATAGTCAATGTTCACTGTTATTTAACCTATACTGGTTAAATTCTAATAGATCCAGCAGAGTTAAGACAACTTCCAGTATAACATTCTGTGATTCTATATGTGAATTCTTTCTCTCTAGCATCTCCTACCTTCTTGGGATTTGGTAAGTCTGCAACAGTCAGTAAATTCAGGTCATCCTCTAATTCTGCCTCACAAAAAAAGTTATATATTTTTTAAGAGTTTTCACTGTAAACTAGTTTTGGTTTCATGATAACTGCAGATTGTTCCATCTCTGAACAGTTGGCTAAGGAACTGTACAGGCAACCACAGCAAAGTTTAAAGTGCTCAAATAAACTAAGAAATCAAAGCAATTTTTGGAATATGTTTTAATGACATTTATCCTTTCCTTTTTATTTCCTCTCATAGTATTATTGGAAAGCCGCTTTTTCAAATCTAAGCCATGGGATTTTAATTAGGAATGACTTTGGCTGCAAACAACACAATACCCAACTAACAATGGTACAAACAAGTAAGGTTTTAGTTTTGTCCCAAAAGAAGACTGGATAGAGGTAGATGGCTGCTGTTACTGTTACAGCAACTCAGCAACGTCACAGAGGAAATTTCTGGGATTCTCTTGGATCTTCCTCATGGTTGTTTCCTCATAAAGCCCTGTGCCTCAGATTCATGCTCAGGGCACACAAAGGGAGGCTGGGAAGGACAGTAATGGCCGCATTTACCATTTTCATCAGGAAAACCCTTTTTAAGAAACTCTTTCAGCAACCAGACCAGGTCACATGCCCATCTGTAGCTGCAAAGAAGGCCATAAAATTGAGGAAAAGGACTGTCAAGATTAACTGAGACATATAACAATCCATTCCTTTTGCTGGGTACATTACTACTCAAAACAAATGGGGTTCTATAAGAATGAGGACAAGGAAAATTCATATCAAGAGTCTTAGTCATCTAGTGCTGCTCTAACAGAAATACCACGAGTGGATGGCTTTAACAAAGAGAAGTTTATTCTCTCAAAGTAGAGTAGGCTACAAGTCCAAATTCAGGGCAGCAGCTCCAGGAAAAGGCTTTCTCTCTCTGTCGGCTCTGAAGGAAGGTCTTCTTGATGCATCAGCCTTCCCTCGGTCTGGGAGCATCTCAGCGCAGGAACCACAGGTCCAAAGGACAAGCTCTGCTACTGGCACTGCTTTCTTGATGGTATGAGGCTCCCATTGTCTCTGCTTGCTTATCTCTTTTATATCTTAAAAGAGACTGGCTTAAGACACTATCTAATCTTTTATACCTCATCAGTATAACCTCATCATAGTGACAGAGTTTACAATACATAAGGAAATCATATATAACCTCATCATAGTGATAGAGTTTACAGCACATAAGGAAATCGCATCAGATTTACAAAATGGTACACATTCATACAATACTGGGAATCATGACCCAGCCAAGTTGACAGATATTTTTGGGGAACATAATTCAATCCACGACACTCCACCCTTTGGCCCCCAAAAATTCATGTCCTTGCAACATGCAAAACATATTCATCTTATCATATGACAGCAAAAAAGTCAACTCCAAGTCCAAAATCTAAAAATTCCTCTTCATCTGTGAAATCCAGAATACAAGTTATCTGCGTCCGAAGGTACAGTGGCAGAACAGGCACAATCTAGACATTTCCATTACAAATGGGAGAAACTGAAGGAGAAGGGACAACAGGCACCAAGCAAGTCAGCAGAACAGATTACATTAGCCCTCAAGGCTTTGAAAATAATCTTCTGTTCTCTGAGACAATTTACACAATAGCCCTGCCCTCCAGACTCTAGGTATTGGCCACACTCTCCGGATTCTGAGTGGAGGCCCCTCGGCCCTGGGCTTCAGCTCCGCCTTCCAGGCCCACTGGGATGGCAACTCTGCTCCCTCAGCTTCAGGTGCACCATTCTCCTAGTCCTAGTCCATGGGAGTCACAACTCCACCCTTAGAAACACCAGAGGCCATGGCTCCACCCTTTGAAACCCCTGAGGTCATGGCCATACCATTTGAGACAGAGGCAGCTTGGTTTCTTGTGTTCCTTGTCTCTTCAGCTTCTGCTTTCTGTGGCCTCTGGGCCCTTGGGCCTCACGTCCGCATCTGCCTTGCTGCAGCAAATGTTCCAAAGCTCAGTGGCTCCACTGATAAGTGCCTGGAGGCACCCCACTCCGCCAGGAAGCCTCCTGCACAAAGGCACTCAGCTCCCTCACTCTGTGGGTCAACAAGCCTAACTCCACCAATAAGTGCCCGGAGGCAGCCCAATCTGCCAGGAAGCCTCTGGCACACAGGCACTCAGCTCTCTCCCTCTGTGGGTTGTCTCCAGCACCATCTCATGCTGGTCTCCTGGTTCTGCTGCTGCTGGTTCTCCGCTGCTGCCCCTTCTCTGCTGCTGCCCCTTCTCTGCTGCTGCAGGTTCTCTGCTGCTGCTAGTCCTCTGCTGCTGCCGCACCTCTATCCATTCACAGGTGCAAAACTGCTTCCACATTTTAGGTATCTGTTAGAGCAGTACCCCACTCCAGGTACCAAATTCTGTCTTAGTCATCTAGCGTTGCTCTAACAGAAACACCATGAGTGGGTGGCTTTAACAAAGAGAAATTTATTCTCACAGTCCAGTAGGCTACAAGTCCAAATTCAGGGCAGCAGCTCCAGGAAAAGGCTTTCTCTCTCTGTCGGCTCTGAAGGAAGGTCCTCATGATGCATCAGTCTTCCCTGGGTTTGGGAGCATCTCAGCACAGGAACCTAAGGTCCAAAGGACACGCTCTGCTCCCGGCACTGCTTTCTTGGTGGTATGAGGTTCCCATTGTCTCTGCTTGCTTCTCTCTTTTATATCTCAAAAGAGATTAGCTTAAGACACTATCCAATCTTGTAGACCTCATCAGTATAACCTCATCATAGCGACAGAGTTTACAACACACAAGGAAATCATATGTAACCTAATCATAGTGATAAGAGTTTACAGCACATAAGGAAATCACATCAGATTTACAAAATGGTACACAATCATACAATACTGGAAATCATGACCCAGCCAAGGTGACAGATATTTTTGGAGGACAAAATTCAATCCATGACATCAAGTAAACCATTAACAGAGTGTATCACCTCATGCCACCTCCCACTACCAAGCCAATTAGTCAAAACATGCAGATGTTTTCTAACTATAAATAATTGAGTCTTTATCATGTGAAATGTGAGATACCACCAAACATTTCTTAGTCCTTAGGTGAAAATTAGGCAATTTTTAAGAACTATCCTTGTTTTCATGTGCAATGGTACAGTCTCAATATTTTTAATATATTAATTGGATTAATTAATTGCCCATGAGTGTTCTGAATCTCAAGTTTTAAAAGAAAACATTAAAATTTAACTAGAAGAGTAAATGAAAGATTACTGCACTTGGCACTAGACTACCTGGATTCAAGTTCCAATTGTGCCTCTTGTCCGGACAGAAATCCTAGACAAGTCAAAACTTTTCCTGGAAATCAAGATAATTCATATCAATAAAAGCTAAGTTGGAGTTAATATGAAATTTGCTCTAGTTCCAAGAGGGTAACTTTGAACTCTCTGGAATAGTTTAAAAGGTGATTCCTGAAATATGAGGCAGGGACTTTTCATGATCCATACAGCCACTTTGTTAAAACATCCCTAATAAACAATGAACATAACACATAGCTCCAAGAACCTAGTGTCCGGATAACAAAGCATTTTCTGATGGTGACTTACTTCTCCTTGGTATTCTCACTTGGTTGCTTTTTAAGGGTAGTATTAGTATACAGTGGTCACTGAGCTACTTGCAATTTCTCTAGAACTTAACTGGGAACAATTGGGTTTAGATTTTTATTTACCTCTAGATTATATTAACAATGGAAGAATGCACATTTTTAATGAAAAGGTTTATGTTTCAGAAAAACTAATAGACCAGTTCAGGCAAAGAGTTATTTCCACTAGACTAAATGGTATTAAAGAGCATGTTCTGTAATATAAATTCATTTTGTTCCCTTGTCACTTGCTCACTGGATCATAGCTTCTTAAATTGCAGACACAATTCACTGAAGTAAATCATAAAATTTAGTGGCACACAAATAACAATACTTTACCATAAACAGCCCTAACACCAGAAGTCTTGTTAAATTCCTGCAAAATAATGAAAAATAATCCATCATGATTTTTCTGCCTTCTTTTAAATATTTATTATTTTTTATATTAATACTTCCCCTCATTTTGTATTGTCTCTAAATTATAATATATTATAGACATATAAGTTTTGTTTTATTTTTTCTGACATTTTATTTTAGGACTAATTTCTTCCTGTGGTATCTTTTCATCACCCACTACAGATATGTCAAACTGTAAATTTTATATTCCTTTAGATTTCAGTTCTTAAAAAGTTGTATGTATTTACTTTGCCCCACATCTCAATATATAAAAGCAATAACAGGAGTAATTAATGTTTTGCTATTTTACTTCTAGTTTATGCAGAGCAGTCATTTGATTATCAAATCCATCCAGGATCTGCAATTAGAAGCAGTTCTGCAGCTGCTCTCTTTTTTCCTATAATGCAAGTTCCTTTCTTTGGAACTGTTGTTTTCCAATGTGTGTGGTGTATAATACTCAGAATGCATCTTCAAAATAAATGTGGCTTACCTTTCATTTTTCAAGGCCAAAATGAAAACTGTATTGAGCTTTTCAGAATTAAAATGGTGCATTTAGTGTCTATATACATATTTTTTGTGATAGTGGATGCAGTCAGCAGATTTGTCAATTTGGTTGTCACTGTTACACTAGGCTTTCCAGATGTTCAAATGTAGAAATGTCATGAAATGCTGTGGCAAGAACAGCTTTCCTTTCGATTCGTTTTCTTGTGTATTTTCTCCCCTAAGGAAAAGATGAACAAAGGAATAGCCATGGCAAGTATGGTTATCTAGCAGTCTCCCTAAAAGACCTAAGGGGGAAAAATAGCACAAAAGAGCCTCCAAGAAGCTTTTGATAGTTATAAATGTACTATGATTTATATGTTAGGCAATCAAAGTTTTAATATTTGTATTAGAAGAGCATCCTGTGTTAAGTCTTCTAGTACTCAGAGGCATTATTGTCAATATGCTGAAATGGCGTGAAATAACTGATAGGGATGGCATAAACTATTTTAAGGATAAAACTTATTTCTCAAAATTTGATATATTAAAATATATTTATCTTTTAAACTCTCTTTCTTCTAAGGACATGTCATAGAATTTTCATTAACACTAAGCTTAAAAATAATCTACTCCCACACTTTGACACATTCACAGAATCATAAGATAACTATGAAGCTAGAGGAGGATTTTAGAAATTATTCACATATACTGATATCTTATTAAATAAATGTGATAATTTTAATTAATGTATCCTAGGAATAGAACACACATGCACACATATGTGTTTGTTTGGGAGGAACATAGCTTACTTTTCAATTTTATTTTTAAAAATAATAGGTTCAGCATTAAGCCCAAAATCACAAGCCAACCACTTAGACACAGCCTTATAATTTCACATTTCTTCCCCAGGAAAGCTTCACTACATAAGGCTCCTCTATATTGCCACTTATTTTTGTCAAAAAAAAAAAAAAAAAAACAAGAAAGATAAAACAAAACTATTCTAAGTATGTCTGTTTTTTTCTGGCTCCAAATTAAGTTTATAGATACAAGCTTGATGAAGTTACCTTTTTGATTCATTGAAAAGATATTAATTTTGTTTGAAAATTATTTTAGGAAAACTATTCAAATGTCATTGAGAGGGAAAAAAAGTTGTATAAAATATGTTTAACAACTCTTACAGAGACCTGCGACAGCACAGTTAAGGCACTGCATTTCAGATGAGTTTCAATGATTTTATTTAAATTTCAGAAAATAATTAATTGAAAAACTACTGTCAAGGTGACTGACAGAAATAAATTCTGAAAGGAAAATTCATTCTGAAAAGTACTATGGTACAATTGGAAACAGATGTCACCTTATTTATTAGAGTCATTTATTCTTTAGGATTTTCTAAATATGAAAATTTTCTAAGTATGATCACAATTCTTAGATCTATTGTGGCCACTTTAAACCTCAGTGGAAGACCAGGTGCTCAGGACACATTGGAATCTGAGGAAGAAGGAACACACACATAAAATAATAAGTAATGGCATACTGTAGAATACTGAGCATAAAACAAATGGCCTAGAACAGAAGTTCTGTAAACACTGAGAAAAAGGAGGGTTCACCATAGGCTAAAGTAGTGGGAGAAGGTTTATTGAAGGAGTTAGGCATTGATAGGTTTGAGAGAAAGGATGGTAGAATTCTCATTAGTAAGGAGGGAACGAGCTTTGAAATTGTGGATATGGTGTGAGCAGTAAGGGCAGACCAAAATAGAAAATATAACCAAAGACATCAAATAGTCCTATTTGGTCATAGACAAAAACTCAAAGTAGGGAGTAGTGTGATAAAGGTAAGCAAGAGTTAAGAAAATGATTTATAAAGCTCTTTCAGTGCTAGCCTTAAGGGAATATGGACTTCAACAAGCTTACAAAATTACCTGAAGTAGTAGCGTTTTACTGTTTGTTGATTTTCAGTGCACATATCTAGGCACCACTCTATTTCTAAAATGATTCACAGACACAGGGCGGGCTTCGTGGGCATGTGACCTGTGTAGTCCCACATGGTCAGAAGGACCCTGTGCTTAAATGCTCTGCTGATACCATATTACAAATGTTAATAATTTTATCTTTAATATTTTGCTCTTCACCATTCTTTGTAAACTCACTCACATATAGTGTTCACAATGGCCCATGGATAAAGAATTCCGGTAGACCCACAATCCACGGGAATTCAGTCAGACTCAAACTGAGGAGAAGGCAAGCGTGTTACTTTTATGACTAAACAAGCAAGAGCACTGAGTTCCTGGAAGGACATGCTTTCTGTCTGAACCAGAACTTGTTCTGAAAGTAGAAAGAAGGCAACGACATTCTAAGAAATACAGACAACCTAAGAGGTTTATCGTATCCTTTCTTACTCACACTACTTTATTAGCCAAATACTTACACTGAAAATGATGACATAGAGGGAAAGAATAAGATAGGGCAACACATGATTTCTCTTCCTTTCAGTCCTTCCTTAATCATTAGTAGCCAAAAATAGAAAATAATGGCAGAATATGCACTTATCACGAAGTTAAATAAAAACTGTTAAGTTAGTTTTGTGCAGTATTTCCACTATTTTGGCAAGAAAGAAATACATATAAATATATAAGCTACAAAATACAAATTGTGCAATGTTACTGATTCTGCATATGACTCAAATGCTATTACAACAGTATTTAAAACTGATAATGCACAATATAAATATGAACAGTGAAGTCCATGCTAATAATTAAAATTTTATTTTTTCTTTATTTAGCACAACATTAAATAAACAAACAAAAAACACCATGACAAGCGTGGAGAGAAACTGTGGAAGAAACGAAAAAGCTTTATATTTTATTTCCTTTAATGACACTTTGTTTGTTTTTGTTTTTTGAACAGGGCCATATTTCATTTTGCTCTGTTGTTATTTTTAGTTGCTGTCAAGTCTGCTCCGACACATCGTGACATTATGTATAACACAACAAACCACTGCCCAGTCCTGTGCCATCTTCATGATCATTGTCAATCCATCTCACTGAGGGTGTCCCTCATTTTGGTTGAACCTCTGCTTTTACCAAACACGAGGTACTTTTCTAGCGATTGGTCTTTCTTGATGAAGTGTACAAAGTATGTGAGTCGAAATCTGGTCACCCTCGCTTCTAAAGAACATTCTGGCTGTATGTCTTTACTAAAAACCAAAAAACCAAACCCGTTGCCTTTAAGTTGATTCCGACTCATAGCAAACCTGCAGGACAGACTAGAACTGTCCCATAGGGTTCACAAGGAGTGGCTGGTGGATTGAAATTGCCGACCTTTTGGTTAGCAGCCAAGCCCTTAACTACTGAACCACCAGGGGCTCCAATACCTGCATTAAGCCCGTTGCCTTCGAGGGGATTCCGACTGAGCTCAGCTGCTAACCAAAAGGTCGGCACTAGGACCTGCAATTATGTAGCTGGACCTGCACAAATAATTGTGATGATCACGACCAAGAACTGCTATTGTGGGTAATTGTCTTCGTTTCCTAGAGCTGCCATAACAAAATACCATAAACTGGGAGGCTTTGCAGAAGAAATATTTATTATGTCACAGTTCTACAGTTCAGGATCAAATTCCAGGTGTCAGCAAGGCCATGATCTCTCTCTGTCCACTCTAGGGGAAGATCCTTCCTTGTCTCTTCTAGCTTCTTGTAGACCCCAGCATTTCTTGGCATTCTTTTGGTTTTAGATGCATCTTCACATAATGTCTCTTCGTATATGACCCTATCTCTGTGTGTCCGCTCTCCCCTTTTATATCACTCAGAAAGGATTCAGACACAGATTACTCCTGTATGACCTCATTAAGTTAACTGATCACATATTCAAAAAAAAAAAAAATTCCAAACTAGGTTACATTCACAGGTACAGAGGTTAGGACTTCAACATATTTTGGAGGGGTCACAATTCAATTCATAAAAGTAATAGAGAGCCAGTAAAATTTTCTGAAGAGGGCACTATTTCACAGAGGACTGATTAAAGTTAGGGAGAGAAATATGGGAAGATTTTTTGGAACGGTTTATAACAGACTAGACAAGAATAAAGACCTTCACTAGGGAAGATGCAAATGGAAGAAAGAAGAAAAGAAGTAATTAAAGGAAAAGAAATTCTAAAGGAAGTACTGGTGACTTAAAATCACAGGGAAAAGAAAGAAGAAAGGGAGAAATCAAAAAAATGTCTCCAAATTTTCAAACCTTGGTGACTGGATAACTACAATACTGTCAAAAGAAATAGGAAATTGATAGTTTTCCACTTTATACATGTCGATTTTTAAATAGAAGACAGACATTGATGAGTAACTGTTCATTGGTCTGTTGGACAGTACACCTGAACTGAAACGAAATCTGACTAATGTCACGGACATGGAGGTTCTTTATGAGACTAAATAAAAATCTCTGAAGGAAGGATAGTTCAAGAAGAAGGTGAACCACAAACGGCTAACCCTTACATACCACTGCTTAGAAAGTAGGAGAAAAAAAAAGCACTCAGTACTTGAAGCGTAGATGAGGTGAACATCTATGAGGAAATAAGATATGAGGAGAACAAGGATAGCCACTGACAATGAAACCAAGGTATAAGATGATGTTTTTAACAAGAATTGAGTGGAAAAGCATTATTTGTCATACAGCAAACAGAGTGAAATATGATAAAAGTGTTTTGAATTTTTAAGTATATATTCATAACTGACCTTGGGGAAAGCAATTTCAGGAGAGTAGCTTTTCAGAAATTGTCAGACTGGAGAGAGTTTAAAGATTGAGTGGGTGGCTATAAACTGGAGGTTACAACTGTTCTGCTCATTTTTAAGATGTGTGTTGGTAAGAATGAAGTTAAACAGAAAGAAGGCAAGCAGGGTTAGTAGGGTCAAGTGAAAATTTTTTGAATGATAACTTTAAATAAGTACTTACGTTTTTATCAATATCTTACTGCTTTATATTAATTTTTTGTAGACTACATACAATCATTTTAATAATCAAGAGTAGATTGTGGTTGTTTTTTGCTACCGGGTCAATTCTAAGTCATGGCAACCCCATGTGTTACACAGTAGAACCTCTCCATTGGATTTTCTTGGCTGTAACCTTTACAGAAGCAAATCGACAGGCCTTTTCTTCCATGGTGCCGCTGGGTAGATTCGAACAGCCAACCTTTCAGTTACCAGCTGACTGCAAACCATTTGCACCACCCAGGGACCTTAACTATCCAGGGATGGATAAATAGATGAATGAATGACAGAAGGATAAAAGAAAAACTTGGTGAACCATGAGCAAATGTGTAGTTTGTTGCTTATCCAACAATATGTATCTGCTATGTGCAAGTTACCATGAGAGAAAGCAAGAAAGAAAACTATACATGTTACCTTTAGTGAGCTTTTTCACAATTCCACTGTTAACTACTAAGCAGAATGTAGAAAAGGTCATAATGAAACAAACTAATGAATAAGAAAAATCTTTCTAAAATCCAAATCAACCATGTGCCTACTTCAGAGGAGAGTAAGAGATGGAAGAATCTGGAATTTTACTTGGGGGTAGTTCTAGAGGGGGAAGAAAAAGGATTACGAATTACAATACTAATAGCTCATCCTCAAAGATTAGCAAGGAAAGGAAGAAGAGCATGTGAAACTACAAAATGAGAAGAGACTATATTGAACTGTTTTAGATGAGGGAACTCAGGCCTGGAAGCTTTGATGGTCTCAGCTAAGTAAGAGGTAACCTCACCTGCTGAGATAGAAGGTAAGAACATCTGTCAGAGCATCTACAAAGGAAAGATCAATAGGAATTCTGACTGACTACACATATTTACACTGCCTGGAATACCCTCCCTCTCTTCTCAGGAAAAATAAACCTAGTTATTTTGAAGAGATTGTTTTCTTCTCGAAAACACCTAAAATTGTAACTGTATGCAATAATCATACTCTTCCCTAAATTTCCATTATTCTTATAGCTTATTCCACACATTATTATAGACTTCTTTGTTTGGTTCTCTAGTTGTTTTTGAGGGGGAATTTTAGCTGTGCCTGATGAAAGGCTCCTCAAGGACAGGGAATCAGACATAATTCTTAATCTATATCCTACCAAGTGTTTGCAGAGTAGTTGTAATGATTAATTTTATGTGACTCAACTTGGCTAGGCTATGGTACCCAGCTGTTTGGTCAAACACTAATCTAATTGCTGATATGGAGTTATACATGCTTAAATTAGTTAGTATTAAGTAAAGCAGATTACCTTCCATAATGTGGGCAGGCCTCAATCAAACAGGTAAAGACCTTAAGAGCAAAAAGACAGTTTCCCAGGGGTGTGTTCTACTCTAGACTATATAAATAGATATTTTGACAGAATTATCACTTAATTCTTCCAGTCGCCTGAACTATGGTTTGGAGGCACAAGCCTGCAGGAGTCTCCAGCCTGTCACCTGACCTATGGATTTTGGACTTGCAATTCCCCCCAAAATCGTGTGAATAAATTCCTTGAAGTAAATCTCTCTTAATGTGTGTGTGTGCGTGTACCCCTGGGTGGTGTAAATGGTTAAGTGCTCAACTACTAACTGAACGGTTGGCAGTTCGAACCCACCTAGAAGCACCGAAGAAGAAAGTCAGAGCAATCTGCTTCCAAAAGGTTCCAGCCTTGAGAACCCTAAGAGTGCAGGTCACCATGAGTTGGAATGGACTCAAGACCAGCTGGTGGGTGGTATGATATATGTATCACTGGTTCCATTTCTCTAGAGAACCCTGACTAAGACAGTATTCATTCAATAAATATTTCCTGATTGACTAAAAGAGGAGGGAGAAGGATAACACACACATATAAAGGAAAGATACCTATGCCTTCCAGTATTCAAGGGAATTTATTATACTAAATTATATATCTACTACATGATTTGTACAAAACAAGACACCGTGGCAGCAATGTTTGTAGAATTGAAAAAGCAGGCTTCATATCTAAAAGTAATTTTTCACCTTACCCATTTTCCAGAATTTTAAAGAACATTTCCCTATATTTCCCTATAAGACAAGTGTAATCACTGCATATATGGAATAATTAAGAAAGGCACATTCTACTATTAGCTCTACAGAGGATAAGACAAAGTCAAAAAAAGTAGATCAAATAATTATTCAATCCAGATCATTCAAACCAAAGTAGCCTTTGGCTAAATCTACACTAAAAATGATATGAATAAAAGTAATTATACAAATAACTCAGGCCAAAAATAAAAAATATATATTTCCTAAAATATCAAAAAAAAGGACAAGTTTTTCCTTAATTATCAGCTAAATTATCTCAATTTGTATTTTATTTGAAAGTATGAGCTGATTCTTGACAATAATTTGACTGTGTTGGCCATCTTCATTACCTAGATTTGCAGGACAGTTGCTTCACTTTCACAAGCATTTTGGAGAGCTGTAATTTGGGTCTTGGTTTTACATGTTGGACTGAAGCCATTGAGAAGTTGCTGATTCCTATTTATAGCAGATTCTCATTATAAAATCCCAAACAGACCATCACTTTTAGATAATAAGTGCTGAGGATCTACATAATGTATGCCCTGCATGTCTTGTGAGAAACATGTACAATTTATCATTATTCCAACTACAAAATTTATTTTATCTGCAGCATAACCAAAGTAATAGCAGTGTAAATACTTTATAATATATTTATATTTTAGGCTGCCTATGATCAAAGTATCTCACTGCTTTCACTTGACTACAACACACCAAAAAGTTGAATTTTTTTCTTTTAATTTCACATGAGCTAATGCATAAGACAGTCTCAAAAGAGACATGAAATAAAGTTCTTCCATCTCTTATTTCTGCATACATTGCCAGAGGTGGAATGAAATTTGGAGACCATAGTCCAATATTCCTCAGCTACCACCAAAGCAGGTGAAGCCCAGAGGAGCTGAATGACTTATCCCTGGGCACCCATCCAACAACTTACAGCTGACCAGTTCTAGATCCGTTTTCATGCTGGCCTATCAATCATTCAACCATTCTTTTTTAAAAAAGCTAAAGTAAAAACACAAAACAAAAACCACAAACTCAACGACTTTACCAAAAAGTGAACATGCAATCAACAATCGTTGCAAGTAATAAAACATAATCAGTACACCAGAGCCCCTTCAAGCCCTCTCCTGGTCACTATCCTCTCCCACATCTCCCAAAGAGAAAATTATCCTGATTTTAACACTGCATTTTCTGTCTTAAAACTTATATAAGCAGGATCATACAGTGCATTTTCATTAGTTTCTGCCTTTTTTATTTGGGAAATTCATCCAGGCTGTTAAATATACCTGCAGTTTTTTTTCCTTTTTTTGCTGTATTATGTTTTATTATATTAATATAACATACATTTTTATCCATTATAGTATTGATAGACATTTGAGCTTCTTCCCCATTTTTCAGCTATTACAAAGTTGCTATCAACATTTTTGTCCTTGTGTACTGGTAAACATATCCAAGCATTTACACTGGATATATGCCTAGAAATGAAATGATTGAGTTATTTGGTAGACTATGTTCTACTTTGGTAGATACGGTTAAACTGTTTTAGAAAGTGACTGTACCAATACATTTTCCCATTATCAATATTTGAGAGTATACGCATATATCTTTAAAGAAGCAGTTATTGCAAATCTACTATATTGTAGAAACCACATTAATTTCTGAGGCTACAATATAACTAGGGGAAAGAATCTTCTCTCAAGGACTTTGAAGTCAAGTAGAGGAGACAGATGTATAAATAAATAAATAAATATATGAAACAATCCAATATTTACATTAATGTCTGTGCAATATTAAGGTTCTTAACTTTGATTCTTGGGAGCCGTGATGGTGCAGTGGTTAAGAGTTTGGCAGCTAACCAAAAGCTCAGCAGTTTAAATCCACCAGTTGCTCCTTGGAAACCCTATGGGGCAATTCTACTCTGTCCTACAGGGTCACTATGAGTTGGAATGAACTTAAGGGTAATGGCTAACTTTGAGTCTACCTCTACGGCGTGTAAGTAATCAATACAGCTACATCAGTAACAGTTCCCAATTAATCCTGCTTATGAGTGAGTGTTCTGGAATTCCCATTCTAAGCAATGTTACCCATAATTTGTTATGATCCACACAGTCAAACACCTTTGCACTGTCAATAAAACACAGGTAAACATCTTTCTGGTATTCTCTGCTTTCAGCTAGGATCCACCTGACATCAGCAATGATATCCCTTGTTCCACATCCTCTTCTGAATCTGGCTCGAATTTCTGGCAGTTCTCTGTTGATGTACTGCTGCAGCTGCTTTTGAATAATTTTCAGAAAAATTTTACTTGCATGTGATATTAATGATATTGTTTAATAATTTCTGCATTTGGTTGGATCGCCTTTCCTGGGAACATAATAAATATGAATCTCTTCCAGTCCGCTGGCCAGGTAACTGTCTTCCAAATTTCATGGCATAGACGACTGAGCACTTTCAGTGCTGCATCCATTTGCTGAAACATCTCAATTGGTATTCCGTCAATTCCTGGAGTCTTGTTTTTTGAGAATGCCTTCAGTGCAGCTTGGACTTCTTCCTTCAGCACCATCGGTTCCTGATCATATGCTACCTCCTGAAACGGCTGAACATCAACCAATTCTTTTGTGTATACTGACTCTGTGTATTCCTTCCTTCTTCTTTTGATGCTTCCTGCGTCGTTTACTATTTTCTCCAGAGAATACTTCACTATTGTAACCAGACGCTAGGATTTTTTCTTCAGTTCTTTCAGCTTAAGAAATGCCGATTGTGTTCTTCTCTTTTGGTTTTCTATCTCCAGCTCTTGGCACATGTCATTATAATACTTTACTTGGTCTTCTTGATCCACCCTTTGAAATCTTCTCTTCAGTTCTTTTACTTCATCATTTCTTCCTTTTGCTTTAGCTACTCGACATTCAAGAGCAAGTTTCAGAGTACCTTCTGACATCCACTTTGGTTTTTTCTTTCTTTCCTGTCTTTTTAATGACCTCTTACTTTCTTCATGTATGATGTCCTTGATGTCATTCCACAACTCATCTGCTCTTCGGTCTGTAGTGTTCAATGCATCAAATCTATTCTTGAGATGGTCTCTAAATTCAGGTAGGATATACTCAAGGTTGTACTTCGGCTCTCATGGACTTCTTATACTTTTCTTCAGGTTCAACTTAAACTTGCATTCTGAGCAATTGATGGTCTATTCTGTAGTCCGCCTCTGGCCTTTTTCTAACTGATGATATTGAGCTTTACCATAGTCTCTTTCCACAAATGTAGTCAAGTTGATTCCTGTGTATTCCATCTGGCAAAGTTCATGTGTACAGTTGCCGTTTATGTTGGTGAAAAAAGCTATTTGCAATGAAGAAGTTGATCTTGCAAAATTCTATCCTGTGATCTCTAAAATCAAGGGAATTCCAAAACACTTAATTTTGCTAATGAGGAACGTGAATATAGATCAAGAGGCAGTTGTTTGAACAGAACAAGGGGATACTGCATGGTTTAAATTCACAAAAGGTTTCCACCAGGGTTATATCCTTTCACAATACTTATTCAATCTGTATGCTGAGCATATAATCCTAGAAGCTGGGCTCTATGAAGAAGAACGGTGTGTCGAGATTAAAGGAAGAATCATTAACAATCTGGATTATGCAGATGACACAACCTTGCTTACTGAAAGGGAAGAGGATTTGAGGCACTTACTGATGAAGATCAAAGACCACAGCCTTCAGGATGGATTACACCTCAACAGAAAGAAAACAAAAATCCTGACAGCTGGACCACCAAACAACATCATGATAAATGGAGAAAAGATTGAAGTTGTCAAGGATTTCATTTTACTTGGATCCACAATCAACACCCATGAAAGCAGCAGTCAAAAAATCAAAAGGCACGTGAGGTGAGGCCAAGATGGAGGAGTAGTCAGACGTTTCTGATGGACCCTCTTACAACAAAGACCAAAAAATACAAGTGAATTGATTATATATGGCAATCTTGGAGCCCTGAACATCAAAGGCAGAGTTGAGGAACAGGACTGAGTGGCAGGGGAAGGGAGAGATGGTTTAGAAGCAGTGAGGAGTTGCAAGACCTGACTCAGCGAGAGTCTGAGCCCTTCAGGCCAGATCAGCTTGGGGGTGAGCAGTGAGGCAGGTAAGTGGCAGTGCTTGGGAGGCACGTTTTCAGCACTGGGAGAGACCAAGCGCCACTGATTCTACATGGCCACCCAGAACCAGTGGGAAGCAGCCCTGGATAGGCGAAAGATAAGTACTTGCATACAGCCTACTGTGCAGATCAAAAACACCCGCCTTAGGGAAAAACCTCTCTCCCATTTACCTCCCTGCTCCCTGCTTTGCACTGGGTCCTGGACCCGCTTCAGCAACTGCCGAGCCCCTGGGCCAGAAGTAGGATCCATCACATGCCCGGAGCCATTCTCCCTGCCTTGGAGAGTGAACAAATTAACAAACAGGAAAAAATAAATTGTCAGCTCCCCTAAGCCAGGAACCCAGGGTAGGCACAGCTCCTTTGCCTAGGCACGGGCATAAGGGATCCACAGACTGTGAGTGCCTTTCCCCCTGCATAGACTTGTGTGGGCCCATCTCAACAGCATAGGCCCTCATTACCCAGTACAACAGGGTATATACCGGAAGCTTAACTTCAACTATTTCAGCTGTGACATGGCAGCTTCTTGACATTTGATACTGCTCTGGCCAGTAAGCAGGGCCTTCACCTACCCACATCAGGGGCCTGAGGACTGGTAGCTCCACCCATGCCACCTAGGCACCAGTGATAGAGGCCCATGAATAGGAGGTACCCCCTAGTCCTCACAGCCAACAGGCTGAATTACCCTCACAGCCAATTAGGCTGAAAAACCCAATCTGGCTGAAAAACCCACCCACTACGTGCTCTAGGGAACAGGGACATGCCTTCCTACCAGACACTCGGGGGTGGTCGTCACCCCCTGCCTTGCTCAGAGTGTGTCCCCCTGCTGCAGCCAGATGCCTGTGCCTACACCAATCACCCATATCTGTCAAGGACTGTAAGTAAGAGCCTACACCACACACTTGGTGACTATCTACCAGAGCACTTGAGCTGAATCCAAACAGGAGGTATGCGCGGACTCCTGAGCTCACGCATCTAGTAACTAATCTAACCACCTGGTGACAGGACATTAGAGCTTCAGACGTGCCAATAATCAAACTGGCTCATATGAGCAGCCTATCTGGGCATATCAAAACAAGAAGCTAGGACACAGTAAGAAAACATAAAATAAATAAATATAATAACTTATTGATGGCTCAGAGACAACAGTCAATATCAACTCACATAAAAGAAGCAATCCATGATGGCTTCAGCAAGCTCCCAAAATGAAGAATCTAGAAATTTTCCAGAGGAGGAAAATTTCTTGGAATTGCCAAAGGCACAATACAAAAGATTAATATACAGAACTCTTCAAGAAATTAGGAAGGAAATTAATCAAAATGCAGAACATGCAATAGAGGAAATTAAAAAGCTTAGAGAAGAGCATACTGACAAATTTAACAGGCTGCAAGAATCCACAGAGAGCCAGCAATCAGAAATCCAGAAGATTAACAATGAAATTTCAGAATTAGACAACTCAATACAAAGTCACAGGAGCAGAACTGAGGGAATGGAAGTCAGAATTAGTGACATTGAAGATAAAACACTTGACACCAACTTATTTGAGAAAAAATCAGATAAAAGGATTTACAAAAATGAAGAAACCCTAAGAATTATGTGGTACTCTATCAAGAGGAATAACTTGTAAGTGATTGGAGTACCAGAACGGGGGCGGGGGGATAACAGAAAATACAGACAGAATTGTGGAAGATTTGTTGGCAGAAAAATTCCGTGATATCGTGAAAGATGACCAGATATCTATCCAAGACACTCATCGAACCCCACATAACATAGATTCCAAAAGAAAGTCACCAAGAGATACTATAATCAAACTTGCCAAAACCAAAGATAAAGAGAGAATTCTAAGAGTGACTAGGGATAAACAAAAAGTCATCTACAAAGGAGAGTCGATAAGAATAAACTCAGACTACTCAGCAAAAAGAATGCAGGCAAGAAGGCAATGGGATGACATATATAAAGACTTGAAGAAAAAAAACTGCCAGCCAAGAATTATATATCCAGCAAAACTGTCTCTGAAATATGATGGCAAAACTAGGGCATTTCCAGATAAAGAGAAGTTTAGGGAGTTTACAAAAATCAAACCAAAATTACAAGAAATACTAAAGGGTGTCCTCCGGTTAGAAAATCAGTAACATCAGATAACAACCCAAGACTAGATAGAACACAGGACAGAGCAACCAGGTATCCACCTAGATATAGAAGTCACAAAAGTAAATCAAAGCTGAAACACTGAAAATAGGGAAACAGATGTCAATATGTAAAAGACAACAACATTAAAACAAAAAAGAGGGACCTAAAAACTGTAGAGACAAATTTCTCATTTGGAGAGGAAGTCAAGGCGATATAAAGAAACAAAGACTGGTATAAACTTAGAAAAACAGGGGTAAATATTAAGGTAATCACAAAGGAAACTAACAATCCTACAAATCAAAATAAAAAAACTAGAAAAATATAAAGACTCAGCAAACACAAAATCAACAACAATGAAAAAGATGCAAAGGAAATACATAAAGAAAAATGACTCAGCACAGAAAATTAAGTGGAACAAAGAAACTGTCAACAACACACAAAAAAAGACATCAAAATAACAGCACTAAACTCATACCTATCAATAATTACGCTGAATGTAAATGGACTAAATGTACCAATAAAGAGACAGAAAGTGGCAGATTGGATGAAAAAACACGATCCGTCTATATGTTGCCTACAAGAGACACACATTAGACTTAAAGACATAAACAAACTAAAACTCAAAGGATGGGAAAAAATATATCAAGCAAACAACACTCAAAAAAGAGCAGAAGTGGTAATATTAATCTCTTACAAAATAGACTTTAAAGTAAAATGTACCACAAAGGATAAGGAAAGACACTATATAATGATTAAAGGGTCAATACACTAGGAGGACATAACCATAATAAATATTTACAGACCCAAAGACAGGGCTCCAAAATACATAAAACAAACTCTAACAGCACTGAAAAGAGAGATAGACAGCTCCACAATAGCAGTAGGAGACTTCAACATACCACTTTTGGTGAAGGACAGAAAACTAGAAAACATCCACAAAGAAGGGCAACAAAGACACTGAAGAGCTAAATGCTACAATCAACCAACTTGATCTCACAGACACGTACTGAACACTGCACCCACCAGCAGCCAAGTATACTTTCTTTTCCAACACACATGGAACATTGTCCAGAAGAGACCACATATTAGGCCATAAAGCAAGCCTTAACAAAATCCAAAGCACAGAAATATTACAAAGCATCTTTTCTGACCATAAAGCCATAAAAGTAAAAATTAACAACAGAAAAAGCAAGGATAAAAAATCAAACATATGGAAAATGAACAACACCTTGCTCAAAAACTACTGGGTTACAGAAGAAATTAAGGATGGAATAAAGAAATTCATAGTATCAAATGAGAAGGAAAACACATCCTACCAGAACCTATGGGACACAGAAAAAGCATTGCTCAGGGGTCAGTTTACTGTTAAACAGACTGTCTTTTCCCCAATTAACTGTCTTTACCACAAAAAAGAAAATTACAGACCAATCTCCCTCATGAACATTGATGCAAAAATCCTCAACAAAATTCTAGCCAATAGAATTCAGCAACATATTAAAAAAAAAATTTGCCAAGATCAAGTGGGATTTATACCAGGTATGCACGGATGGTTCAATATTAGAAAAACAATGTAATCCATCACATTAATAAAACAAAAGACAAGAAACACATGATCTTATCAATCAATGCAGAAAAGGCATTTGACAAAGTCCAACACACATTCATGATAAAAACTTTCAATAAAATAGGAATAGAAGGGAAAGTCCTCAATTAAGGGCATTTATACAAAGCCAACAGCCAACATCATCCTAGGAAAGACTTTGAAAGCATTCCCCTTGAGAACGGGAACCAGAGAAGGATGCCGTTTATCACCACTCTTATTCAACACTGTGCTAGAGGTCCTAGCCAGAGCAATTAGGCTAGAAAAAGAAATAAAGGGCATTCAAATTGGTAGGGAAGAAGTCAAAGTATCTCTATTTGCAGACAATGTGATCTTATACACAGAAAACCTCAAAGAATCCACAAAAAGACTACTGGAACTAATAGATTTCAGCAAAGGTTCAGGATACAAGATAAATATACAAAAATCAGTTGGATTCCTTTACACCAACAAAGAGAGTTTCCAGGAGGAAATCACCAAACCAATACCACTTACAAAAGCCCCCAAGAAGATAAAATACTGAGGAATAAATCTAACCAGAGACGTAAAAGACCTATACAATGAAAACTACAAGACGCTACTGCAAGAAACCAAGAGATCTGCATAAGTGGAAAAACATACTTTGCTCATGGATAGGCAGACTCAACATTGTGAAAATGTCAATTCTACCCAAAGCGATCTACAGATACAGTGGAATCCCGATCCAAATTCCACCCGCATTTTTTATTGAGATGGAGAAACAAATCACCAACTTCATATGGAAAGGGAAGTGGCCCCGAATAAGTAAAGCATTACTGAAGAAGAGGAATAAAGTGGGAGTCCTCACACTACCTGTTATACCGTCATGGAAATCAAAACAGCCTGCTACTGGTACAACAATAGATACACAGACCAATGGAACAGAATTGAGATCCAGACATAAATTCATCCACCTATGAGCAGCTGATATTTGACAAAGGCCCAAAGTCAGTTAATTGGGGAAAAGACAGTCTCTTTAACAAATGGTGCTGGCATAACTGTATTTCCATCTGCAAAAAAAAAAAAACTGAAACCAGACCCATAGCTCACACCATGCACAAAAACTAACTCAAAATGGATCAAACACCTAAATATGAAATCGAAAACAATAAAGATCATGAAAGAAAAAATAGGGACAATGCTAGGAGCCCTAATACATGGCATAAACAGAATACAGATCATAAGCAACAATGCACAAGCACCAGAAGAGAGATTAGATGAACAGGAGCTCCTAAAAATCAAACACTTATGCTCATCAAAAGACTTCATCAAAAGAGTAAAAAGGCAAACTACAGACTGGGAAAAAATTTTTGGCTACCACAAACCCGATCAGCATCTAATCTCTAAAATCTACAAGATACTGCAAAAAACCTCAACAACAAAAAGACAAATAACCCAATTAAAAAATGGGCAAAGGATATGAACAGGCACTTTTCCAAAGAAGATATCCAGGCAGCTAACAGACACATGAAGAAATGCTCACAATCATTAGCCATTAGAGAAATGCA